>NC_089141.1:41847474-41965064 GCF_009819655.1 Sylvia atricapilla | reverse complement strand
TTGAAATTTTTGTTGATGTCAAGTTTTCTTTGTTTACTAAATTGACCTGGAGTAGGTTTTCGTAGCACCTTGTCACTCAAATCTGCTAAATACTGTTTCTGAGGGAAAAGAGGAAAAAATTGATTAGTCCACCTCAGTCTTTAAGAGTTTTCTTCTTGTGTTAAACCTTCCTCAAATCACCTTGGCCTACAAACTGGCAAGAATGGGTTGATGAGTAAATTCAGGATGTGCAGCAAAGAGGTGGAGGGAGGTTCCTGGGGATTTGAGAGGAGCTTGCTATCCAGCTTGCTACTCAGACATTTTGGGCAGTTTCTTTTTGCCTGCAGTAGTTCTGCTTCTTTCTGCCTAAAATAAATTATAAATAGTTCAAAAGAGCAAGTCCATTGCTTTTGGAATAGACAGACTGCTCTGAATAAATAACATATAACAGAAGTGTCTTGGTCTGGGAAAAAATCTTTCCCTGACTAGCAAAGCTGTATTAACAACAGTTTCTTCAAACACAAAGCCAAGCACTGAACTGTTGTATCCACACACTCAACTGGTCAAATTCCCCATGGGAAAAAAGTTGAGTTCAGCTCTGCTGGATTAATTGGAGTTACTGATTTACATCTGCCGAGCACCATTTGCAGTATATACCTGGGGAAGACCCAAACACGTTTGTAGTCATTCCAACACATACATAGAATCCTTCCTTCCCTGGCTCCCCATGGGTACAAGTCTGCATTCTTGTTTAAAGAGAGAACAGTAATCATCTTGTGTATGGCAAAATAAACAACATAGGAACCAACCTGAGTCAACAGCTAGCTTAACTTAGTGTTGCCTGAAAACTGACTGAAGATACACTCTATCCCTTCACCCCATCTTTGATAAAGTCATTGATCAGGGCTGGCCCAAATAGTGGAGCACCACTAGTGACCAGGCCTCAGCTGGATGTAACCATTCCCCACTACTGTCTGGGCCTGCCATCCATCCATCCACCCATCCTCCATCCATCCATCCACCATCCATCCATCCTCCATCCATCCAGCCGCCATCCATCCATCCTCCATCCATCCATCCATCATCCATCTCAGTTTTATCAGTTTTATGCCCAGTGCAGAATACACCCATCCAAGCCATGAGCAGCCAGTTTCTCCAGGAAAATCCTGTGGGAAATGGTGTCAAAGGCTTTACTAAAGTCCAGGTAGACAACATTCATGTACATTCCTTATACCAGGGCTGAGGATCCTAAGACTTCTCCCAGCTGCTTATATAGAATACTTCGTCTACTTCTTCATCCTGGTTGGGTGGTCTGTAACACACTCCCATCTGAATATCTGCTCTCTTGGCCTTCCCCCTGATTCTTACCCATAAACAGTTGCTTGGTTTTTCAACAACACTAGTGTCAGCCTCTTCTAGAATAATATTTTAAAATGAAGATTGTAAGGCGTGCATTCAACCTGTCAAATAATGTTGATCAACAGATGATTGCTGAACACAAATCAAAGTCAGCCCATGCTACTGTCAGAATTAGAACTCAAAACTTCAAGCATCTGTGCCTTCCCTAGTGACTGGAACAGCATGGGGGCATGGATTCATGGGGGGATACAGCAGTGGTTAAGAAGATACTAACATCCAGATAATTGTTATTCCCTCCCTCCTTGCTTTCTCTCCCCTGCAGCTGGACATGACTGCCTTCACACATCAAGTGTGTGCCCTTCTAGCCTGTTTTAGTAGAGCTAGTTCATGAAGCTTAAATTACAGGAGCATCATCTCAAGACCTGAAAACTGGGTCACAGATGGGAGGAGGGAAGAGATGAGAGAATTTTTATGTGACTACACCTACAAAAGCCTTTCAGACTGCAGTATCACATGTTAGCATCACAGAGTACAGTACCATTGAGTTTTCAGGCAGCAAGATGAATTTGTACCTCCAGTGACCATTAAGCAAGCTCATTTTAATACTTCTCACTATCCTTACCCAAAAGGATTTCCTTGTAATGGAAGTAATTGACCAAAGACGCTTCATTCTGTCTGTCAGATTATCCTTGTGCACAGAATACGAGTTTCCACTGATTGAGAGTTGACATTTTGACTTATATAAGACCTTGCCAGATTCCCATAAATTAAATGTGTGCTTTGAAACTATTGTAATTTTTTCAGTCTCCCGAAAAGTGCCCCCCTTGGAAATGAGTGCTTGAGAAATAATGTGATGCACATCAGAGCAAATTCTTCTACTTTCTGATGATTTTAGTGTGTCTGGAAATGCAGTATAATCAGGGTAGATGTAGTTAACACTTCCACCTGACAAATGTTACTTTGGCTGGAGTCTGAGCTGGAAACTTACTCTGGTTTCACAACCCCCAGATTTGTCTGAATCTAAGCAGATTCCTAATGACACATGGGCATCCATGTGAGTTTTTAAGTCACTCTCTCTCTACTTACATCTCTGCAGCTAAACTCAAAGTCAGACCCAAGCCTGGAGCTGGAGGCCAAGTGACAGGGAGCATCCTGCACCCAGTTGGTGGCCTGCCTATAGCAGATTTCTCTGAGGAGAGCAGACGGAGCATGGAGGACACAGCCAGGGGAAGTATCATCAATTAAGCAGTAGTTGGTGCTCGGGGCTCCACCTGAGGTTCTGGAGCCCTTTGCTTGTCAATTCAGCCTTGGCAGAACCTGCCTGAAGTCAGGACGGCCTGTGAAGAGTTGGGTGCCCAGTCCATCTTCACAAGACTGGTGGCCTCATGTGGAAGCTGCTCCTCACATTCTCTCCCTCAAGCTCATGGTGCTTTTGTCCTCTGCCCGGAGTGTCAGTAACATTTTGGGGAGCCCAGCATGGAAGCAGAACCATGACAGCCAACACAAGTGGCAGCCTGACATAGGGCTGGCATAGAGCCATGAGAGGTGGGAGGCACCTCTCTGGAGAAAAAGACAGAAAACGCTGTTGTTATGATAATATTCTTATATCATAAGAATTAGTTACTGTTGACTTATTTATTGGTATAATTAATTTCTTGTATTTAATAAACTGTTGCTTATTATCCATTTAATTAATGTTTGTGAGTGGAAAGATAGCTCATCCAGTGTAATATAAGGCTCAGCCTCACTTTCCCAGCTTTCTGGCTGGGTTTGGGGAGCAGCTTTTTTAATAATCTGCTTATATTTAAATTTTATCTTTGTCTCTGCCTCTTGAAATCAGAGAGGATCCAGGACTTCTCAGTGAATAGTTACCCTTTCTTCACCCATCTTTACTCAATGAGCAAAATCTGCTAACAGCCAGAGTCACAGGGCTCGTCTTAGGGTGAGAAAAAGTCCCACCTGCTCCCATCTTACCTATCAGCCTCTTCCTCAGGAAACTAAGGAGCAGCAGAGAGCTGACAGGTGGCAGCAGTCTGACAGCATCCCACTGCTCTGTGTCACAGCAAGGATGTGAGGGATGATGACGGAGAGACAATTCCAAAGAAGCAAACTGGCATCTTCTCTGCCTCAACAGAGAACTGTTCTTCTCAGAGAAATCTCATGGCTCAGTCACCCAGGGCTCTTTTTACTTCCTCTGTTTCAGTTTTTCATGGGCAATGCACCAGCCCTGCATTTTCATTCAACCTCTCCAATTCTTTCCATGTGTCCTGCAATACTGCTTCCTGCCACAGTTGGGAACTTAGTGGTTTAGCTTTGGCTCATCAAGGGGTATCAACGGGTGCTTCAACTTTCAATCAGAGTGAGGAGGAAGTTTAGCCCATCAGCTCTTCAATGAGACCTCCAGGTAGCTGTTTCCAGTGTCTCACAATCCAGTTTCATGAGAAATCTGGAAGTGTGCCAGTACTGCAAGTCCAGTTATAATGTCTCTGTACATGACCAGAATGTCCTGCTCAAATAATCAAAGACATACTGATGTCTGGATGTGGGATTGAAATGTGATACGCCTCCATGGACCTGAAAATTTGCTGGTGAATTCAGCCTCTTCCTCTCTGTTGTAACACACTGGGGCATGTCCTGTGTCCAGAGCTCACAGATACTGGATGGCTACCCATGCACAGCTGTTCTTCCCATCCTTCTCAGGCATCCCAGCAATCCTGCATGTGCACTCACTCCATGCTTGTATTTTTCCCCCAAAATATTCAGATTAAGGAAAAGCTAGACTGGGGTTTCCTATGGTTAGTCACCTATGAGAAGTTATTTTGTCAAAATCCTCAGATTCCCACTGATTTTCTTCCAATGGGGCTGATTTTGAACGTGGAAAAGAATAAAACCTGGCATGCCCTCCTGCAAAAGTTACCAACCCCTCTCTGCTCTTCACTGCCTAGCTAAGGGCTGCAAAGCAGTTCATCAGCCATGGAGGATCTGCTCCTATGGCAAGAAGTCTCTGCCCATGGTTCTGCATCACAGCACACCTCCACACTGCAGGGATGTTCAGCAGCCCATATCCTGATTTTTTTTTCTCACTCTACAGATGCTTTGCAGCACAGCATGCTGCCTTGCTAAGGATAAATTGTGTTTTCAGGTCATTGTTTTTTTCAGGCACCAAAAGGTTTCTGTGCATAACACATAAATTAAACATTATTGATGCTATGGTTGCATGTTCCAGTTCCCAGGCTTATTTTAATGATGTACATTATGAAAAAGACATGTTGGCATAACAGTGAATAATATGCTGCTCTCCATGGCATTTCATTTTATAGATCGACACGAGAAGTCTATGATGATGACTAATTTCACGATAAGATCCATGTCACTTGTTGCCTGTCATAAATGAAATGTCACACGCAGCCATCTATTCTACATTCTCGAATACATTCTAATTACTGTCCTTACACAACCGACTGTGACTGAGATACCCTGTAGCCAACGAGACTGTCTTTACCTTTGTCCTTTAATACATGTCAAATCTATAAAGCACCGGCCAAGACTTGACCTTCAACGAGTATAAATTCTGGTTTGGCTGTCAGTTACCACCATTCTTTTAATGTATGAAACTGTGTGTATCAGGGAGCTTTGTGCATGCAGCCTGTTCTCTCCTATCTGGTTCATTTCATAATGCCTTGTAACGGCAGAGCTTTCAATTTAGTCCAGACATTTTTTTCCAGTTGATTTACTATGGTTTCAGTTCTACACAGAGGTGATTGAATAAAGTAACATAAATCTCAGAATGATTAGAAAATGTGATCGTTTATTACACGGACAATCAGTTTATTTAAAAACATAATTAGTTTGTACCTCAGGAAACCTCTCCCCGGTTGTGATAAACTAGAAATAATTACTGCCTTTCCTTCAGTGAAATTAAAAGCCACACAATTCTACAACTAGGAATGTGTGATTTGTTGGAGCAAAGGGTTTCTGTTTTCCGATCTATATTTTCAGCAGATTGATTTTTCTTTCTTCTCACTCTTTAAGAGGGAGAGAAATAGAACAGATAGATAAGATAGCATAATAAGTAGAATTACCAGTGATGGTGGGAATCTACTTCACAGTTGTCCTGCTAATCAAATAGGAGACAAAATCTTCAGTGATGATAGCAGGTGTTAATGCTCTGCCAGAAGCAGACTGACCACCCTTCCTGATCCTACAAGCTGCATCCTAAAAGCTTCCCTGGCTGAGAGCAACAAGGCATATTAAACACTTTGAAGATCTAGGATAGGAGGAACAGCTCACATATAAGAGCTGACAATGTGTACTTTAGAAGGAGAAGAGGTTTTTCTGTGTTGATGGATGTGTGCTGATGGGTTTCAGGAGGACTCAGTGTCATTGGACTCAGGATTCTCTGATAACTTACACATCCTGGCATATTCCAAAAGCCAGGGATCTGCACAGAATCATGTAATAATTGGGTTGGAAGGCACCTTTAAAGGTCATCTAGTCCAAATCCCCCCAAATGAGCAGGAACATCTTTAGCTAGGTCAGGTTGCTCAGAGCCCTGTCCAGCCTGACCTTGAATGTGGAAAGGGATGGGGCATCTACAACCTCTCTGGGCATCCTGTAATTTTTAGAGCTGCATGGCAGCATCTTATAGGCAAACATCTCTGATTATCAGCTGTGTGATGCAAGAGTTATGCTTGAATGGCATAACGCCCAAATGCAGCTCAGGAACACACACTGCTGAGTCCCTGTTCTCACAGGTCTGCATGGATAATAGAGATGTATAGATGAATTTGTGTAGTCTGACCTCAGATGGGATAAATTCAACACCAGTTAGTTGGAATAGCAGTTCCACATGCTGGTTCTGTCACCAGCTTTGTCCACCCTTCCCACCCTTAGTGAGGACTTGCTTCTCTGAAAGGCTGCTCCCAACCCTGTCACAAAGATGCCATCTCCTTGGCTTTTTACTGTGGTTCACTCATTTGTGAAATGAGTGTAACAATTACTTGCTTGACAAGAAAGTCAGAGGCATTCATGCATTCATGCCTCTAAATCTTTTCAGGATTCTTACCAAAGAGCAATGTCAGACATCATTATTCACATAAGCTGTTGCAAGACAGATATCTAATTCCAGGGAATTTCATGCTTTGTCTTGCCGCAGTGGCAATGAGAATGAAATTCTCTTTCCAGTCACATAATAATATGGAGGTTCTGAATTTGCCAACCAATTTATCTATGTGCAAATAATAAGCTTCTCTTGATGGCCATCCATTTGTTGGAAGATATTGTCAGAGCTAGACTATGTGTTGCAGATGAACAACACAGGTAATGTATTTACACTGATGAAGACATGATTAATTTGTATTTGTTTCTGGCATCTCAATGCTCTTAAATACTGTGGATTCTGTTACCAGCAGAGCCATTTCCTTATCAAAATAATCAGTCATTCACTGCAATCTGCTCTCACCCTTAGCATTTATTTTATTCTTAATTGCCATGCTGTCAGCTTCGTCCCTGTAACATAAATTGCTTTATCCATCAATACACTTATAAAAAACTGAAATATTAAACTCCTGATAAACAAAGTCTCGTGTACAAGAAGAAAGTGAAGAATAAGAGAGGGAAGGCAAGAGCCCAGACCAGCAAGCTCTCCAGCCTTTAAGCCATCTCTGGGAGCTAATGTTCAGTGCTTGCCTAATAGGCAGTGAGGAGGAGGGCAGAAGAGCAAAATGAGGCACAGCAAAAAACACTGGTTTGGTTGATGTAAAATATTTAAGGCCTGAGCCCAGATCCACTGAATCAACTAAAAGGCTTCTCTGGAAACCCATACATTTTGATTAAGCTCTTGGTTTCCTAGAAAAGCAGCTTTTATCAGCTCTTACAGCTGGTCTGATTCAAGAACAAGAAGGTCAAGTGACTTTCCAGAGATGACATGGTGATGGAGTGTCTCATTTCAGGTTAAACCTAAAACTATTCTCATTGTCATATCTATCTACCTACCTAGGTATTTATAAAACATTCATCATTGGGTATCTCAAAATTTACACAGTCAATTAAGCAGTCTGAAAAGCTATTCTCCACCACACTCATACTTGTTGACTGGAGAGAGCTATTCTTTTTCATTCCCCTCCTGTCTCCAAGGTACTGAAAGCAAAGTAAACTTTCTTTTTTTTGCCATTGCTATGGAGAAGAGAATTACACTATCCAGACCTGTTAACTACTAGCAAGACAAACATAACTAATAAAATATGTCTTATTTAAAAGTAAGTTACTTTCCTAACTAGAAATGCTTAATAGTAGCAAAGCAGCACCCTCTTTTTGCTACTATTTGGGCCTCTTAACATCTTTTTTTCTATTTGTCCCTGGGTAAAGTCAGCAAAATAAAGGAACATGTTGTTTTTCTGTCCATGTTCTTTATTTGCAGCCACTCGAATAACATTTTATATGTCTCCTGCTCCCAGATGTTGTGTCTCAAACCTCTATCATCAGCTTTGGCAAGGAAAAGATCCCTTGTCTAGTCTCTAGCAATATCGAGCTTTATAACCTGACATAACCTTGCAGATGCTTATTCTGTGGAAGGGCACTACATATCTCAAAAAACTTATTAGAAATCAGCATGCCAAAAGGTTAGGGAAAACAGATAATAACTAAAACACAGAAGATTACATGTGAAACTCAAATAGCTCAGCACAGAACCAGCTTGAGAAGAAAATTGTATGGTGGAGGTGGAAATCAGTAGGAATTTTTCTTCTAAAATATGACAACCCACCTACAATCATTCACCACCTTATTATTAAAAAGATAATAGAGATAAAGCATAGAATATCTCTGTAGTCATTTGACTGCAGTCAGATCAAGAACCAAAAATAGATTACTGCCCTTTAGGTCTGTTGTATGTTTTAGTAAGCTACATGCTCTGAATGACTAAGTCGGTTGTCTTTTAATTAATTCCACCTTTTTCTGTATTTTTTCTCATCTCTTCTTCTGCTTGAATATCTTGACTTGGTCCTGGATATACCTAAGGGATCTAATTTATGTAAACTACCCAATTATCCTTCAACTACTGTCTATCCCATTTGCAATTTATAAATGAATGTGAGTCCAGGGTGTGTGATTATATGAATAATCATAAAATGAAATTGAAGAACACCAACAATATTTCTTTGATTATTATCATATCATAGAATCATATCCTAGAATGATTTGGATTTGAAGGGGCCTCAAAGACCACCTTGTTCCAACTCCCTTGCCATGGGCAGACACGCCTTCCACAAGACCAGGTTGCTCAGAGCCCCATCCAGCCTGGCCTTGGACAAGATCAGGGATGGGGGATGGGGCATCCACAGCTTCTCTCTGCAACCAGTTCCAGTGTCTCATCATCTTCACAACTTTACTACAAGCAAAACCATACAAAACTAGAACATATCCTTGCTCCTCCCACCTCAGCCACACATTGATTTCAAAGGCACACTCCATTGATTTAAGGGCACCGGTAGCCTTTTCAAGCTTATGCTTGATAATGTTCATAAACAGGGTCCTTCAACAAATAGGGCATCACACTATAAAGCTTTAGAGTAGGGAGAAGTGAAAAGGCATGTCTCATAATTGGAATGTCAGGATATCTATACTGTTCATCCAGAAAAAGGGATACTGGAGAGCAAGGAAATTTGTGGATCATCAAAGGCTTAAAACTTTAGACTTGGTTGTCTCAGGACATTTTTAGATGGCCCGGTCACCATCACAGCTGAAAACAAGCTTCTCCTGTATGCCCAAGAAAAGACACTATTCTGGTGACTCATGCTCCAGTGGTGCCAGGCAGTCCTAATCCTCTCATGTCCTCAACATGCAGTACAAATAACACTTGACTAATGAATGTCTCAGAAGGTTGTGGCCAGGCAACTACTGTGGCCAGTCAAAACACACATTGTCTTGCAAGCCTGAGTCTGAGGTCTGTGGGTTGTACTCCGTCTCTGACAGACAAGAAGTTTTACAGTAAGACATTAAGATACTGCAGCAAATCATGTATCAGGTCATCTGTTTCTCCTCCCTATCCTCTTCTCATCTGAGGTACAAGAGTTGATAATCAGCTCTGAAATGCTTAAAGTACCCTCCAGAATATGCATAATTAATTATGGTAATTCTGGCACCCACAAAACATAATAGTAGTTCTTGGTCTCAAAAATGTGCTTTGATGACAAGTTCCACAGCTGAACTATTGGTTCTATGAATTATTTCCTTTAAGTGATCTTGAGACTCCCACTTTTTAATTTTATTGAAAGTTACGTTTTTTCCAACATATTCTTTCCATAGCAATAACTATCCCATTATCCTTTTCTTTTCTTTTTGATGTCTTCTTCACCTCCTTATAAGGACTTTAGTAAAGTCCATATAAATTGTTCAGATTGCTTATTTTCAGGCTATTGACTGTCTGGGAAATGTTAACTTCTACTCAGAGGTTCTCATCTTTCTTTTTTTTTAAGGTTTGCTGGAAAATGCTTAGTTTGCACTTGCTCTCAGGTGTCATTAATGCCGCATCTGCCTAAAGAGTTCCTGTTCTAGTGGCCTTCTGTGATGGAGAAATTGCTTCAGTGAGCAATAGAAGAGCTAATGGTGCTGTCAGCCTGGTCTTCTATAAGGCTTTGATACAGACCACCACAACAGTCCTACCTTTAAAGTTGTGGGTTTGATGGGTGGACTGTTAGGTGGATAAGGAAGCTGGCTGGATGGCCATTCCCAAAGAGTAGCAGTCCATGGATCCATGCCCAAGAGGACACCAGCAACAAGTAGTGTCCCTGAAGGATCATTTTGGCACCATACTACTAAATATCTCATCTCTGAGGTAGACAGTGGGATGATTGCACTCTAAGAAAGTCTGCAGATGACACCAAGTCAAGTGGTGAAGTTGATATGCTAGAGGGAAGAAATGTAATCTAGAGAGATCTTGATAGGCTTGAGGAGTGGACCCATGCAGATCTTATAAAATTCCACAAAGCCAAGTGCAAGGTCCTGCTCATGGTCAGGGCAGTCTCCACTACAATACAGATTAGAGGATGAATGGATTGAGAGCAGCCCTGCGGGAAGGGCTTGGTGGTGCTGGTGGGTGAGAGGCTGGACATGAGCTGTCAGTGTGTCACAGCCCAGAAAGCCAAACGTGTCCTGGGCTCCATCCAAAGCAGTGTGGGCAGCAGGGCCAGGGAGGGGATTCTGCCCCTCTGCTCTGCCCTGCTGGGACCCCACCTGCAGTGCTGCATCAGCTCTGGGCTCCCAGCACAGGGAGGACAGGGACCTGCTGGAGCGAGTCCAGAGGAGGGCCACAAAAATGATCAGAGAGATGGAACACTCTCCTACGAAGAAGGCTGAGGCAGTTGGGATTGTTCTCTTACATCTCCATACTGGATCAGCACTTTCTCTCCCTGTGCCCCAAAAATTTCTGGGATGAGCAACTAAAATACTTGCAGGTCTCTCAGTTGATCAGGGCTTATTTCATTGTGTGATGGCCAGTCTGGGTACAACATCTCAGAAGAGACTTGCTTTCAGCATAAGTCAGATCCTGTCACCTGCAGGATGGTGTCCAGAAGAGTTCATAAAGGACTGTCCTGTAAACCTGTTGTAGTGCCATAAAGAAAAAAAAAGAAAAAACAAAAACAAAAAACCTTCAGCTGAACAGATCAAAGGAGCCCAGCAGCTTTGGTCTGGTACTGCACAAACCACCATCACTGCAGATTGGTAGCTAGGAAGAGATGACATATGGGCTGCTGAACATTGCATGGATTGTTTTGGTGACCTTCAGTCATGTGATAAATGATTGAATGGTTGCAGCTTCTGATGACTAAAAGCCACCATGGTTGGTGGCTTCCCAAAACAGTTTCAGGTTGTCAAAAATGATGTGTCAAAATCCATGAAACTATGCAAATTCACAAAAACTTTTCCAAATATATGATGGAAAAAAGGGTGGATTAAAAAAAATAAGAGGAATACCTGCCAGATTAAACTGAACTTTTTTCATGAGGATATCCAAGGACTGAAAAGAGCTGCATCCTTTTACTCAGAGATACCACACTGGAGCTGGGTGCACCTGGCCATGGAGCTCCCTCAATTGAGCTTTGTGACAAGTCAGCAGAGGCAGCAGTTACAGGCAGACAATTAGGATTCTGGCAGCAGCAGATAGCACTGTTTGGATTTACAAAGATTCTTACCCTCAGTTTGTCTGTTGTAGGGGTTTTTTTTTCCTAGGTGTTGTGTATTTCATAAATACATATATTAATGGATATGCTTATGACTCATATGTACAAACATTCAATGGTACACCCCACTATATAGATGAATAATTGAAAGATATGACACCCAACACAGCATTTATGTGTTCTGCTGCTTGTTTTCCTGTTCATAGAGGTTTATTTATTTTCTCTCTCTCAAGTTCAAAGTATGCTACTCGGATAGCCCAGAAGAGAGGAGACATATCACTGAATATGTGCTTTGTTCAGCTCTGTGAGTATCTGATTCCTCTCTGCCACAATTCATGTTAGTTAAGCCAAAAAACCACCTATTGTACCTTGACAGCGGGACCATCTGGAGTTCATTCTTGTAATTATTTTCAAACATAGACAGTCTTCCTCTGGCAAATAGGTATTTTAAAGCATCACAGGGCACATTTATCAGTTCATTGGGAAACAAATGTTGAGTTTCATACAATTCTGAAAAAGGTATTTTCAACATCATAACTAATAATCGCCATATAGAGAAAGCGGGAATGTGTGTGTGTGTGTGTGTGTGTGTGTGTGTGTGGTGTTTGTGTATGTGTGTGTGTGGTATGGACATATAATCCCATAGTGGCCCACCTGCAAGCTGGGAATTGGAGATGACAGTCAGGGACAATTGATTTTCCCCTAATCACTTGGAGAGTGTCTTTTTCATTGCAACTCTTTTGTCAATTCTTTGCAGGAATTGCATCTGGGAAATTAAAGACATTCAAACTTGAAAGCAATTGCAGTGCAAATGTATTAGCATCAAGACTTATTTGCATCTAGATACATATTCTGATTGCATCTTTTATAGGTGAGTAGAAAACAGTGTTTGTGGGTTTCATGGGGATGTACCATGAGCTGATATTGCCCAGGGAGAATTTGGAAATTGATGTACCTAGTATCATATGCTTTTCTGTCTGACACTCAAGAAATGTATGCTTGATGGGTCTGATTTCCAAAAGTAACCAAGCAACTTAGAAGTCCATGATTAAAAAGCATTAAAAAACATATTTGCATAGGAACTGAAATAGCTAGGGAGATTTACAAAGCCTGGAGACAAGTTAGGAACTCAGGTCACCATGCTTTTCAGTACCTTGTCCAATTGCCCTTTTAGCTGATCTGCAGTAGGTGACTACCTGTATATTTAGATGCTTTGATCTTTGAAAATCTGTCCCTACACACAGAAAACATCATCAAGACTCCAGCACACTAGAATGATAAACATTTATTTTCTCCCTAGGAGCTTCTGATAATTACCTGTCCTCTGTCATCCTTATTTACTAGTTAATGAAGCACTGCTTCTAAGGACTGAAGAGGTGGCATTCATTTTTCTCAGTGTTAGACATTTCTGTTGTATGTTTCATCAGGACAGTTATTCTCCATTCTGATGGAAAATAAAAAGCACTACCAGCACATGATTTATTTGACCTGTGTTAGACAGCTACATAAAATGAGATGAATCATGCTTAGAGATGCTTCTTTCTCTCCAGTTCTCCATTAGCAAAATCAAGAGAAGCAGCCCAGGTGTATATGTCTAGATTAAAGATACAACATCAGGAGAAATACAATCAGCAGACCCAGCGAAATTACTCCTATTATTTCCAACTGCTTGGCAATAGAACACTGAGTCCTGTTCAGGAGGGATAGGGATATGAAAAGGGTCCAGAAAGGTAGACTACCAAAATGGTCAGTGGTCAAGGTCCTAAAGCGGGCAAACTCAAAGGAGATACTGTGAAGATGACTATATTTAGTGTGGAGAAGACAAAGGAAAGATACCATGACACGTGACAACTACTCAAAATGCAGTTGTAAAGATGGCAGTACAAATCTCATCTCTCTAGTGGCTGAGAAGGGACAACAGCCACAAACTGAAGTGGGGAAGGTTCAGACTGGATTTTAGCAAAACAATTCTCAGTGGAAGGATTGTTTAGCAGAGGAACAATGTGTCCAGAGGTGTGATAAACCTTTTCATTTTGGGAGGTGCTCAAGGCTCAGAAAGAACCCTGGCTGATCTGGCTGATCTAACAAGTTAGTCCCACATTGGTGTGAGGTTGGCTTAGAGACCTCTAGGTCACGTCACCTATATGTCTTTAGCAGACAAAATCCCACCCTCTGTCAATCTGAGAAACTGTCCAAATTTGGTGGCATTTACAATTTTTCTGAAATGCTTACCCTACCCATCTCCAGGTCTTTTCTCATTCCTGATGAGCACCCACAATCATTTGCATTTTTAAATCCTCTGGGACCCAGGGGAATATTCTTCTTTCAACCTACCAATGATATAAGACTGATGTGAAGAAATTAAACAGTTATTCAACAAGAAATTGAAATTCAAGTCCTTTTCTTGCAATAACCAGAAATTCAGGAGTGGTTCTTACTGTACGGACACTTTGATCCATCCTCACCAAAACTTTATAATCCTGACTGGCATTTTTGTTTATTTTTTTATTCTAATATTCAGAAATAGCATAATGCATTGGGAATGCTTTTGTGGTCAGCTGGAACTGCCCTATGGAAACTTGTTAAAACATGTACCTATATTCCATAATTTTTTTTTAAATATTATTTGTTTTGTTTTGGTTTTTTTACCTAAGAGGTGAGAAGTAGCTCTTATTTATTCACTCACTTGTGATGTAGATCTCTAGGGATTTTGCTGTCTGTCCCCAAGCTTACAGAGACAGGAATATGTCATCTTGGGCTGAGAGTGATAAGCAATGTATAGAAGAAAGCTTAAAAAGCTCGTTTACAAGGTATTGGAAATTTCTCCGCTTCCTGAAATATAATGATTAAATATTTTAATCTTGTTGCTATTGACTTGGTAATGAATAACCTGCACCCTTGTTGTTATGTATAACCTGCGTCATTCTAGTTATGCATTAGTGTTTTAGTAAAACCCCCTTGTGTTATACACATGCATGCACACATAAAAGCCTACTACAAAAATTTATGTGGAGATTCCCACTAGTCAAAGTGCATTAGAGATACCACCAGAGAATTGTGAAAACCAAATACCTTTTTCAGTGATCAAGGTTCAGAAATAAAATGTCTTCAAACACTGGGAATATTTGCAAGGATGTAGGCTTTGTTACAAATGCTTAGATAAATACAAAACTCTGAAACCTTTTACTTGGCTATTATGAGCAGTTATGCAAACTTAGCTTCTAAGTCAGTAATTGAAATGAGGTATGTGTGTGGAAGCTGGATAGAAATGTCACACTGAAAACAAGATGAACAGCTAAAATGGAAGTTTCCTCATATGCTAAATATTTCATTTCTACTCATGAGGATAGTCTTAGGGTACATATTTAAAATTATTCTTTCTCCGAGGTTATGGTAATTTTGGAAGCCAAGGAGCACAGAAGATTTCTGCTCATGTCTTTATGAAGAGAGAAATCTAGCCAAAACAAGCCAAAATAAGGCCAAACAAGCCAAAACAGAGAATGGGGTGAAATCACACTAAAGGGGTAGGACTAAGCACAAATGTTTACACCACTGTTTCTGTTTCTTCTCTGCTCCATTTTCCCACAATTTTACTAATTCGCTCAGACTAAACAAATAGGATGCAGAAATTGATTCACTGTGACTCTCTAGGGTCTGTAGCCCCATTCCAGTGAATGCAACTTTGTGCAGCAGAGTGGCAGACACACGTTGAAGAAGAAGGCAAGCAGCCTTCCATTCCACAACTCCTGCTGGTCCCGACAACCTTACTTGTGCCACGTTTTGGGCCATACATGGGGATACCTCTGGTCTGTGAGTGTCTGTACATTGTCTCACTGAGTGGTAAATAAGGACCTTCAACACAGGGCACAACCACTGCAGAATATTATAGCTTGAGAGATGAATTAAATGCAAATATCTTGAGACTCCAACTACAAGTGGAAACAGAAAATTTCCAAAAGGCCATTTGCAGCTTGTTTCTGCTAAAATAAGGAGAGTGGAGTAATCTTTCTAATGCTGTCATTCTGTCCCTCTGGTGAAAAGATGTTCTGAGTCTCAGGGCAATTCATTTGTCATCCAACATCCCTGTCTATTTTAACTTTGTATGGCCTGAATTGCAACCAGCAGAGCCACAATTTTGGAACACCATACTCACAAGTAAAAAAGTGCTATTTTCTATGCTCAGGAGCTCAGTGACAGTTTATTTAGGAAACCAGAACCACACAACTTTGTGGCTGGAAATGTTTTCTGGATTTGTTCTGTTGCTGTGTTATGACAGCACAGCATCATGAATGAGACAGAGATTCAAATATGTCTGGGAAAACACCTTCTAGGAGCCAGAACTCACAACCTGGTACATGGGTAAATATCCAAGTGTATGTGGCACAATGAAATACTGGATGCAGGTTTTAGCTATGGCACCTGAAGTAGTCTTGCTTCTCTAGTGCTGGAGCAAACTGTCCCTGATGGGAGCAGAGGTCTGTTTTTGGAGAAAAAAGCTACAGTCCCCAGTTGTGCTGCTTTCCAACTTCAGCATGGTGCTGCAGAGAGCTGGTGTAAATGACTCAGTCTCATCATGCAGCTAGGAAGCAAGGCAGGCATAAATCCTGGCTCCACTGAAATCACTGGCAGCCTGAAAGGTGGGATTTATAATTGATCTGGGTATGCCCAGAATTCCACACCATCTAATTTTCAAACATATCTGATTTACAAAGGTGGAACTCAGCCCTGCTATAAACAGAAAAAAGACACATGGGTAAAATAGAAATCAGAGAAATTGTGTTCAACTGCACCAGTTCTGAATTTTGCTTTTGGATTTTTCTAGTTCCAAAAACACAGTTTGTGCATTTCAACTTTAATCAGGTAGATACTAATATGTAGCATGAATTAACCCATTAAACAATTATACCTTTACTTCTGAAAAACACAATATGCAAATGTGTGTATGTGAGACAGTATATGAGCCTGTGCCATCAGCAGCTAGATGCTAATACTATGGCAGCTGTAAAATCGATTTGTATGCAATGATCACATTATATCTTCTAATTTCATGAAAATTCTGGGACTGTGGATTCATATTGATTTCTTTATGCTATTTTAGGCTTTATTCTTAGGAATTGATTTTGGAAGTAATTTAGAAATATATCTCAGTAAATCTATTAAATCTACAGACAGCTCTTCTTTAACACAAATTAGCCCTAATATTTCTCATTAATTAAGTATGACAGATATGCAGTTTTACCGTTTGTCATCATGCAAGGGAGAAAGGTATGAGGGCTTTTGAATTACAAGAAATGAGAAAATACCATAAATTCTTGGACTTCTGGATGATTAATACATTATGGTTTGCACAGAATCAAATGAAATTATGGAAAGTTTCATTTAGTATAACTCTGATAGTGGTGTTATGATTAAAAAATGCACACTGCAGCATGCTGTGGTACATATGGCCAGCACAATGAGCAGCCATCAGCAAATCTTCCTTGCATCAAGGACATCTCCTGAATCTGTAATCTGTTATTTACATGGGACGCTAAAAATGAAGAAATGGCAGGCATTCAGAGTGAACAAGAAGAACTTAAGATAATGTGAGCAATAACCTTTTTGATGAAAACAACACAGTGCCACTGCTTACCCAAGATCATCAGGATGATCCTTCCGAATTTCCAAAGGGATTTAGAATTCAATGCTAGAATCTGAAGCCCAATGGTTGCAGCTTTGATCTAAAACAAAAATTGAAAGGTTGGGGTTTTTTAATGCCTATAAGGAGATCAAAGGTTCTCCTTAGCAGATGCTTGTGAGTTTCTTGTAATGAGGTGTTTTTAGGGTGTTTCAAACTACGCTAGCCAAAAGTAAACAATACTGGTTTAAGTCTGTAGGACAATATGAACACCTAGGGAGAGTCTAACTGAATTTCTTAATGTAAAATAACCAAATAAAATAACAACAACAAAATTAAATCCCCTTAGGGGATGCAGAAATCATTGTGATATTCAGTGTGTCATGAGGGAGGCCAGACCAGATAAACATAATGGCTTCACCTGACCTTAATAATCTCCAAAGTCTATGAGAAGCTCATGGCTAAGAAGCAGGTTAAGACACACAGATGCCTGCGAGTGGAAGTTACTCTCTGACCCTCAGCTCTGTGTGAGCCATGCATCAGGGTTGTGGCAAAATTCATCATAGTATAAGACTAAAACATTTGTGTGGTACAAGATTAAACCAACAGAAAAGGCATAAATTCCCTACTTCCCTCTAGAACAGAAACTGGTTGTTTGGGGATTTTTGTTTATTTGTTTGTGCCAGGTCTATTAGTAATATATTGCAGCAGATGGAAGAACTATTTCCTTCTTTCTTAGTCCCTGTTTCATTACTGGGAGCACTGGAGTCCAACACCATCTGCCCAGAGGCAACACTTTACTCAGCTACTGAGTGAAATGTCACCTCACATCAGCTCATGTATCAACTTCAGCTGAAAGAAAACTCCCTCTCCAATAAGATGTTCCTACATTTCCCTAAGTGTTCATGCTTTATCTTCCCTGAGAAAGTTATTAGTGGTGCAAAAAGCATTGTATTCAAAAGGGTTAGCCTATGAAATGATGCCAATATGAGAAACTAGTTTCCACATAACCCAATCGTCCTCCTCATGGTTATTCCTATAAGTCAGTCTTGTTGTCCACCATAAGAACTTAACAATGAACCAAGAGCTCGTAGTGCCAGGTACTGTACAAACACAGAATATAAGGGTGTCTCCAAGGCATTCAGAACCATCAACAGCCAACAGAGGATGTAAAAAAAGTACTGATAAATAGGCAGAAGAATTGTTTTTGTCTGTGGCAATGTTTTGAGCACACCAGTAGTCCATGTGGAGTTCTTGGGTCTAATGGGAAAGAAGACGTTATGAAGGCCCAAGAGAGGGATTCTGGATTTACACTAATGCACCACAACTGTTTCAAATGCAAAGGACAGGAGGCACAAATGTGTGAAAAACACACTTGAAAGGTCTCCAAGTTAGGAAGGAATGCTTGCAACAGTCAAGGTTCTGGTAGTAACTGAGATGGGTCTCAGAACTGACCTTTCAACACAGGGTGAAAGCAGTCCACTAAAGAAGTCAGGAAAAAATAAGTAGATTAGGTTGGTGTATTTAGAAAGGCACCTGTCAAAGATTTTAAAAAGAACATTACACAGTCAGTAATAGGACTATCATCTCCTTTTTAACTCCATGGTGACTGGGTGCTGACAGGGCAAGATAGTATTTAGCAGAGTACAGAAAAAAGAGGTTGATTGTGGAGAAAAGAAGATGGGAATTACCAAAAGGAGTTTCAGTTACCTTGAAACCTTCAAGCACTACCAAAATATTGCTGCATCCAAAAATTTATTGTTTTCTATTGATCTGTTCATAAATCCTAGCATTCCGGTTTCTTCTATTTATAGTTATGCTGGCAGCACAACACGGGTACATTATTTATCTTGAACAGCTTTGCATCACAGACACAGTTTGAACTTTCACCTGTCACCCTAACTTGTAAGTTTTTTGAGAGGGAGAAATCCTGGCTGCTTGTCAAGATCCTTCTCCTGAGGAGAAGTATACCCTGTCCCTTCTCACAGAGGCTAATCACAGCAAACAGTATGTTTGTGACCAAAAGTGCTGGGTTAATTCTTGCCATGGATGAGAGAGTTTCCACAGACAGGGCTTGCCTCTGCCTCCCAAGGCTGGCTCAGAGCAGCTGAAAATCTGACTTGTTCTCTTTTGTGATTTCACACAATTCTCTTAGGATTAAATCTTTTGCATCCAGTATAGCTTCTCAGTGTCTCCTGCATTGCTCCCTGGTTTGCTCCTCCTTTATTTTAGATTCAGTTTACCAATGGATTTTGACTTTTTGAAGTTTATTTTGTCATAGCAAAATGTCTTCTTTCTTCTGGGCTGTCTTTCAAACACTTGTGTCCTTCCTTGCCTCTGTTCTGTAGCTGCCCCGTGGCTCCTCCTGACGATTTGGCAGCACCCACAGCAGCCTGGCTGTGGCTATACCACCAGAAGCTGGGCTCTGGGGCCTTGGATATAGGGGGCTGACCCTAGAGTGGTGTGAGGGGGTGGCTGCCAGGGCTGTAGACAGAGGTTTCCATCTACAGTTAGTTCCATCTACATTAGTGGGAGTAAACCTCCATCTGCAGTGTGTGGCTGAGTCAAAGCCTGCATCTTCCATGTGGAAGAGCAATACTCTGTATTCATTTCAGCAAATAACTGCTTACATCCTGACATAAGGAGGCCAATGGGATCTGCTAAGGAAGTAAGTTTCAAACATCCTTGTAGTGGTTTGGTTTGCCAATATGAGTTTTCCAGCCAATGCACTAAATAATGTCGTGGGTTGAGTGCTGGCCAAATGCCAGGGCACCTACTAGAACTATTTACTCCTTTTTTGCTGCGAGATAGGATTAGGAGAAGAACAAAGCAGGCTCAAACTTTAAAGGGTATAAAGAACACTTTATTTAAACAGAAAAAGGAAAAATAAAAGAATCAGAATAAAAACCTCAGAACATTTCTCCTCCCCCCACAACCTTCTTTTCTTTCCCACTGACAAAGTACAGAGACAAAACCTTGGACCTAAGTCAGTTTATCACCTCTAAAATAGTCTTTCATCAGTTCTCTTAGGGAGAGGAGTCTCTCTTGCTATGTCCTGGAGAATTTTCCATAAAAACCAGTTCTCCTGAGGCTTCAATTTTCAGAAATAACAGCCTCCCAGAAATCTGCAATCATGAAGTCCCTCCCATCTCATGTAGTCTTCCCACAGCTGTATACATGGGCCACGTCAAACTTACGGGATTCTATTTTAAGGATGAGTTGTTCAACAGCAAAGGTTCTCTTCATCTATCTCTGAGATCATCTTCATTTCTGGGAACAGAGGTCTTCTTCTTCTTCCCCTGGGGCAAAGGGTCTTCATCACTTTCATCTCTCTCTCTGTTCAAGATTCTTATGAAATCACAGCTACTTCAACATTTACTTTCTTTAGCACGAATGCATTTGCTCATGTCTACAATTTGAACGCTCCATCTCCCTATGCTTTTTTCATTAATAAAGGGATATTTTGGTGTATCACAGTCCATCACCAGAACCTTACATAAGGATTCCAGCCTAAGACTAAGGCATTTCTCCATTCTCCTCCCACCTGAGACTTGACTCTTTCTTTACTGACCTTGGTGTCCTCATGTTGTTTCTCTACGTCTTCACTCTGCGCTGTTCCCTCACTCGAGAGAGGATCGGTGTTTTGCAGGTCTCATCTGTGCAGAAAGCGTCGCTCTCTGGCCCAGGGCGTGCGGCTGGCCATGGCTCCTGCTGGGCAGTGGCCGAAGCAGTCACGGCGATGGATCCAGGCCACGCTGGGGCTGTGCCGGTGGCCCGGCCAGAACCGTGCCAGCTGCTCTGGCCGCGTGGCTGCTCTCAGGCCATACTATGTTTAATTCCAGCCTTGGGCCGGGACAAAACCCGGCCCCTCAGCAGAGCCCGCCCGGCCTGGGCCAGCCGCATGGAGGAGCCGGGCCAGCCTGCTGCCTGCTCCCAGCCTGGGACAAAGACCTTCCAGAGTGCTTGTCTTAACACTGAATCCCACTGAGGTGTATTCAGCTCTTTAACTGGTTTAATCGGCTGTCAGTACTCAAACTAGCCACGGATTGGTTTGTCAGGCATGGAGGAAATGCTAGCAACTTCTCCTAGAAAAATAATTTTTGTGGGTGGTTTCTTTCCTCCTCACCAAATGTCAATGAATGCAAAACCAGCACAATCCTCCACCAAATTTTGCATCACAACCGAATCATTATTCCTTCTATCATTCTTTGCTTGCTATCATTCTTTGTTACAGAAGTTTGGTTATTTAACAGAGAATGTCAGATTTCATACTAGCAGAGTGAACTTCAGTGATACTGAAATGGACACCCTGGCCCAGCTGCAGAGTGTGGACATGCCTAAGCAGTCAGTGCCAACTGAGAGAATACTTACAGTTTTGGGGATGAGCCACAACACAGACCAGGGAAGGAGAAGAAGTTTACATTGAAGAGCTGGTGACATAGTGACCGACTGCGTTGGGCCCCACCAGATTTACCTCTGTGCTTCAGTGACAGGTGTGGCTGAGACAAGGTTGTCTCTGGACCTTGATCTCCAAGCCCTGAAGGCTGGGATGCCACCAGTGACACTGCCAGAACTCATCTTCTGCCTACCCCACAAAGCAGGCCTAGATTGGACAGGGTTTTAAACCTTTGGGAAACTTTGATGTGTTTGGTCCTACCAAACTTTTTGGAATGACAATGGTGAAGGTACTTAGTGAGGTCAAGACAGTGGGTACAATGGGATTTTAATTTTTGAGGAGCTTGAGAAAACAGAACATAATAAATTACATACATAATTTGTATCTACTGAACAAGGCCAGTTCCCTTTCAGCATCACAATGCCTGTACAGAACATGAGAGAAATAAAGCTGCATACTTTAAGTCTAGGAATTCCCATGCTTTCCAACTACCTGCTTTTTCCATACCTTCAATTTCCCTCCTACGGTTTTAGAGCACTGGGGAGCCTGCTGTCTGCCCTACCGTTCATGCTGGCTCCTTCCCAGCACAAATGCTTGTGTCACAAGCTACAGTCTTCAGATTCTTTTACTGTACAACTTGTTTCCTTACTTAGCTGCTGAAGACTTGAGGAGGAAGGCCTTTGCCCTCTCTTAGAGAAGCAAGTGTGCCAGGATGTGCCAATGGGAGCTCTGTGGCTGTCCAAAAGCTGTCCAACAAGATTCATTGAGGTCCATGAGCAGGGATGAGTCACACCTAACCACCTAACCTCAACATCAGACCTTGCAATTAATTCACTCCTTACCAACCTTAGTGTGACATTATAACTCAGCAAGCTGGAAATGTAAAAAAAATTTAAGCCTATCTGTCACTACTCTGCCTGAAAACCAGCAGATGTTAACTGAATTATGCCCAGCATTCCTCTTCTCCCTGCAGTATCCATCCCATCCATAACCTCAATGGCAGATATTTACTACAGTGTTCGCAAGAATTGTACAGCTATTTCTACATCCTTTTATCAGGAATCCTTTTTTCCTCCAGAAGACTCTTCCTTAGTGGATTCTGTCTAAGACTTGATGGAACCAAAGAAAGAACTGACAGCAAAAGTACAGCATTTATACTAACACAATAATGTGAATTGAAAGGAATAATTTGAATTTCTGTAAAATAAATGGGAGTAATAAAATGCTCTGAATCTGTACATACACACAGATATTGGATACATATATAGACACATATATAAAATCACAGAATTGTTGAGGTTGAAAGGGACATTTGTAGCTCATTTGCTCCTATCCCACTGCTCACAATAAGGTACCTACAGAAGGTTGCTCAGGACATTGTCCATCAAGGTTTTGAATATCTCCAGAGATGGAGCCTCCACCATCTCTCTGGGAAATCTGTTCATATGTTCAATTACCCTTACAATAAAAAACCCCAAAAAGTTTAAATGAATTTTCTTGTATTCATTTGTGCCCATTGCCTTTTCACCTGTCTCTGGGCACTGAGAAATCTGTCTGTGTCATCTTTACTGCCTCCCATCAGACATTTTACACATAAAGGTAAGATATTCTTGAGCTTTCTCTTTTCTAGGATGAATACCCCCAGCTTTCTCAGGCCCTACTTGCATCACTCCCTCACTCATTTTTGTGGTGCTTTCCTGAACTCACCCCAGTATGTCCAGGTGTCTCTCACAGTGGAAAGCCCAGCACAGAGCCCAATACTGCAGATATGCCTCTCCAGAGCTGAGTAGAAAAGGATCACTTTCCTTGACCTGGCAATGATGTTTCTCCAGGTGCAGTCCAGCCATATAGTTTATTAAACAGTTCTCTCAGTTTTGTGTTATCTGCAAATTTGCTGAAGTTGTGCTCTTGTCCCATTGTACAGATCATCAGATCATTAATGAAGATAGTTAACTATGTTGGCCACAGTATAAGTCCATGGGGTACAGAGCTGGTCTCCAACTGGACTTCATGCTGCTGATCGCAAATCTCTGAGCCCAGCAATTCAGCCAGTTTTCAGTGCCCTTCACTGCTCATTTATCTAGTCCATGCTTCATCAGCTTGTCAATGAGGCTATAGAGAGAGTGTCAAAAGTCTTAGTAAAGCAAAAATAAATTCATCTATTGAGCAAGTCATCTCCCTGTAAAGGGCTATCAGGTCAGTCATGCCTGATTTCTCCCTTGTAAGTCCATGCTGTCTACTCCTAATCACTTTATTTTCCTTTATATATTATATGTATATAAATATACAAACACACACATGCACACAAATATGCACGTATATATTCACAAATATATTAAGCATAGCAATTCAAATTATTCCACATATATTTATGGTTCAAGTAATCCAGAAGTTCCTACGTCTTAGGCATCATTGTAGAAAATTCTTTAACAAAATTTGCTTACCCTTATATGTATTTAAAAACCCAAAACCCAACAACAAATCAAACCAGCAAACAAGGGTTTAGCATGAGTAAAATAATGGGCAAGCCAATGAATCCAGATAAATCTAAAGAGTGCCAGCATCCAGAACAGCATATCCTAGCTCTCCCATCTGAAGGAGACACCACACATCAACTGTGAGTGCATTCAAAGGTCAGTGCCAGCTGAAGGATTCAGATGCAGAAGATGTGAGCTTTGTGGGATGGGCTTTACCCAGACATCACTGGCAACAGCTTTGCACAAGCAGCTTCCAGTCTGAGCTTCTATTTGAAATGTTATTAGTCTTTTTTGGAGTGTATTTGCCTTGGTCACAAGATGAATTCCCTAGATGCTAGCAAAAATGATGGCAGCATGCCTTTTCTCCTGTACAAATGTGTGCACTGATTAATATTTATGCATCTCTTTCAAAAGTGGAAGAGTTATACAACTGCAAATTAGACTCATATTTTAGTGTTCTGAGATTCAATCAGAGGATACTGTCATTCTTAATGTTTCGGATCCCCAAATTCCTGAAAGGTTCCTTGATTTCTTTAGGTTTCACAGGCTTAGTGATTTCTCCAGGATTTTCCATTGGCATCAGCCTCCAAATGTCTGCTGCACATCTGCTGACAACCTGGAACCCCCTTGTTTCCTGTCTTATAAACTGCATAAAAAAATGCCATCCAAGTTTAGTTACACTTATGCCTTTCTTTACAGACCATACCAGGATATGCACACTGAAAAGTTTCTGTCTGCCATCTGTCATTATGCTACTAGAGCAGGCACTGGAATCTAGGATTGTCCTGCTCACTATTCTAATCTGATCCTAAACCAGAAAACTGCTCTAAATGAGGTTGCTGTTGTGATGATCAGCGCCAGCCAAGATTGAGCAGGGAAGTCAATCAGGTCACTATCAGGTCCAGGGATCACTGTGCACATCCCTGGGGACAGTGATGGGCTGAGGTCAGACCAGGACATGGGCATGTGGATGGGAAAGACCAAGAAAGCCCAAGGCCAGGCAGGGCAGGGCTGTGGGATCTGCTAACTGACAGACTGCAGGATCACTGGGGCAGGAATTTGGTCTTGTGGAGCTGCCATGGGGTCCTGAGCCTTGGGTAGGTGGGGGGGAACCCTGGAGAGGGGATCTGGGCCATCAAAACCTGTTAGTGCAGTCAGAGCACTGACATACACATCTCCAGACAATCCTACTGTCTTCTGATTTTGATTTTGCTTTCCAAATTACTGTGATAATAATTTTATGGTAATAATCTAAATTAAGTCAATTAGGCTAAAATTAAAGTAGTACCTGAAATGACAAGAGAAAATTATTTACCTTATTCTACTGCCTGAGGACTCCCAAATGCACAAGTAAGTAAATACATTTAAATGCAGCTGACAGTATTTGCAACAAGTGTAGACATGAAGAATGCTGATGAGTGCATAAATAATTTCATTTCCATTCAGTCATTCCAAGTGAAGTGAAATGCTGCAAGTGAACAATTTCTACTTTGCAGACTAAGACTTTACCCTCATCAAAAACCAACAGAGAAATTAATTGCCCTTTACCAGCCCCCCATTCTGCCTGTGAAGAGCAGGAGCTGAGCAGAGTTCTGCTCAACACTGGCACTATGGGTTCTGCAAATCTGTTTGCACATGGGAAAACTACTCAGGGGACAGGCTTTGCATCCATTAGCCTGGTTGGTTTGCTTGGGCTTTACTTCTGAGTTAAGACTGTGCCAAGGTGAAGTCTTGACAGTAACAACTCAACTGCCTGAGTCCTTTAGAAAGCTTTATTGATGGCAAAAAATTGGAAATGAGAGCCAGAACTCCCATCTAGCTTTGGAGAACTCAGCATGAAAAAGGTACTTTGCCAAACAAGCCCATCTTGGCGAAAGTTGAAACTGCTCTTTTTGTCAGTAAATACTTTAGGACTGGGCCCAGGATGTTTGCAGCATTAAAATTAAGAAATTTGAAAATAATTCAGGTGGTCAAGAAAGGCAAAGGTACTTTCTGCTTTTATCCTGTCCCTCCACACGTGAATTAGCAGGGATGGTGATGGATCCTCCTTTCAAGAGTGTCTCATGGCAGAACTGTGTTTTAAATGGAAGGAGAAATTTGTTTCTTTCACTTTCCCACCTGCACCTGAATCTCACCTGTTAAATTAAGTGTCAGTGGGAAATAGAATCATGGAATCATAGTATAATTTTAAGTTGGAAAGGACCTCTATGATCATCGAGTCCAACCACTAACCTGGCATCACCATGTTTATCACAAGCCATGTCCCTAAATTCAACAGCTACACACCCTTTAAATATCTTCAGGGATGGCAACTCAATCACTTTCTAGAAGCAGCCTATTTCAGTGCTTCCAACCTCTTCAGGTATGAAGTTTTCCCTAATATCCAAGCTAAACCTCTCCTGGCACAACCTGAGGCTGCTTCCTCTTATCCTACTGCTTGTTACCTGGAGAAGAGGCCAACCCACCTGGCTACACCCTCCTTTCAGGCAGTTGTAGAGAGCAATAACATTCCCCCAAGCCTCCTTTCCTTCTGGCTAAACACCCTCAACTCCCTCACCTACTCATCATTCCTTAGACCCTTTACCATCCTTGTTTCTCTGCTTTGGACACAGTCCAGTAGCACTCAGAAATAGTCTGAAAGGTACTGTTTTCTCCAAGTGCAAGCAGGTCATTCTGATAGCAAGCGAATTTGAAAGGAGTGCCATTTGCAGAGGTATTTGTTTAGCACTGGTGAGGCTATACTTGTGTCCAGTTCCAGGCCACCCACTTAAAGATGATTAGGGAGAAGTAGCACATTCCTCGATTTCAGTGCCTGCTCTGATACTGATAATGACAAATGACAAGCATGAAGCTTTTGAGCATGCATATCCTTGTGTGCTGTGTAAAAGAAGGCATAAATATAACCAAAATGAATGACATTTTGCAACCCTCATCACCACAGAGACAACTGACAACAGAGGAAAAATGTGTCTATAAACATAAAATATAGATATTTGTGTGCCATATAATGCTAGCAAAGCAAGTAAATAAAATTTGCTATTGCAATATATAAAATATGAAGGTTTGAATCACTATTATTAGAGTTGATGCACATTCCTTTTAGTCATTTTTGTTTTAAGAAGATACCAATCATGACTGTGTGCTTTAGTTACTGAATGTTAAGGAGAAAAATAAGTAAGTTCCCTGCAATCTCTGAAACACACGGTGACAACTATAGAAAATGTGTTTTTAGCTAGGGCAATGCTTTTCATGGTGGGGATAGATGGATCTCATCTAATCTGTAACACAGGATTAAGGACGTGGATATCCCAATCTACTTTCACAGGACTCAAGGAACCCCAAAAAATCTTGGTGATAATCCAAGCATAGTTTGGGATGTACATACATAAGACAAGAGCTGAAGGGACACTGCTATGAACAGGACACAGGCAGGACTTCAAAGCCACATCCTCAAAGATATTTTCATGTGCTCAAAGCCTCCTTCATGTATCACCAGAGTTTTCACAATCACCACTCCTCTAAACCCATAGGCAGCAAAAATTTGGAAGAGACTGAACCCTGACAGTGCTCCAGAGTTCTCCATCCCTAGAACTTTTCAAGACCCAGCTTTATGACATCCTGGGCAGCTTAGTCTGACCTCAAAATGACCCTGCTGTGAGCAAGAGGTTGGGCCAGAGATGTCCTGAGATATCTTGCAACCTGAATTACTCTGTGATTCTGGGGCTACATGGGGTATGGGAGGCCTGAGTGTTAAATTTGGCACTGTAGCATGTTCATTAATATAGACTAAATACCTCAACCTCTCCTTGGGGTTGTTGCACTCTAGGTTCTTCACCATCTTGGTAGTCCCTTTACGGACCCTCTCAAATTACTTCCCAACCATTTTGAAGTGGCATCACTCAAGTCTGCACACTGAAGATGAAGTCTGTCTTTGTCACAGTACATGAAAGCAAACAAAGCAACCCAAAACAAAATTCAGGGGTAAACTGTAAAGGATCAGAGTGCCCAGAGTGCCTCAAAACCAAAGGGTATTCTGTTTAGTTAACTTTAACATCTTTGACTACCTGGCAGTATAGGTAGGATATACCTTAATCACATATATAAATGAGTCTGAACTAGGAGGTTAGATGGCCATAATAATAAATATATAAGAGCAGCATTATTAAGTGCTCTAGCAGGATTTCAGGAGGTTAGAAATACAAAGAGGAATTAAGGTGATATTTGGTCTGGAAAAATAAAAGCTAAACACTGAAAACCTGAGCTAAATAAAAGCATAGGCGTTGTCGGGGGCAGCTCGCTATCTGATGAAAGTAACAGATGAGCTAGGAGTATTTGAGTGAGATCAGGACAATAGGACCACCTGAAGTCCTCCAACCTGTATATTGCTGTGATCCTTTTTTCCCCTTCACGTTATTTCTTCTTCCTGCCTTCTCTTTCCAGCTGCCCTGTGTTGGAACAAAAAGGAAGAATGATGCCTTAGCCAGCTAACATTGCACCTTCTGCAAAACTGTTGAGAGCCTAGGACCAGAGAGGAAGTGAAAAGTAGTGGCTATGCGGTTCAACACTTGAACTTATCATGAAGTCCAAGTAAAAGAAGGTGAAAACTCTGTCCAACAGTAAAACTATAGAAACAGCAGAAGGGCAGAAAGCTGCCTTATGTTATGAATTCCCTGCCCTTTTGTGTATGTTTGGCCTTTTCGTCTTGAAGGAAGAATTACAGCAAAATCAGCAAGTTTTAGTTAGCCTTCGGATTTTTCTCTGAAAAATCTAGTAATTTCTAGCCTTAGTGATGTAAAGAAAGACTGGCAAATAGAACATTTTTCCTTACAAAATTGCCCTGAGCTGAAGGTAAAAAATGAAAGCTTGTTGTAAAACAGGTCCATAAAGCATTAAAGGAATTAATCTTTTTATTCTTTCCTGCATCTGTAATAAAGGATTCATGGTACTTCAGAAGCGTTCTAGGACTGTGATTCCAAGCTTTGTTTCTCTGTTTAATGCAGTACAATAACAGCGCTGTGTTTATAACTCACCTCTTTATTCCATTAAATACAAAATGAACCCGATCCTTGCAGGTAGACTTTTGCACATTCAAACACATCTGATAGGAGACAAGTGGGGCAAAGAAAAGGCAAACTTTTGGTAAAGGTGAAAAAGCATCCAGGAAGTTTTAAGTGCAATGTATTCAGGTGTGAAAGAAGAGCCATTTTCATGTGTGTGAGGAGACATTGTGAAGGAAAGGTGCTATGAAATTGTGGAAGGTGCTATGAAATTGTCAGGCCTGCAACAAGCACCAACAAAGTCATACCAAAATGCTTGATCTGTTTGTCTGTATTTGTCTGTCCACTCACCAGCCAGGTAAAGTACCCACCTGCTCCCACTCCAGTTGCAGCCCAATCCTCACAGCATGGTCAGGACAGCAGGTTTGCATGTCTGTATTGCTCCAGCTGTCATCAGCAAACATGGGGCTGCCTGGCACATCCCCCAGGCACCACTCATCATTGGATTTGCACATCTCATCATCCCTTTCATAGGATTATGGAATCATAGAATCATTTGGGTTGCAATGAACCTTTAATGGTCATAGAATCATGGAATGCTTTCAGTTGCAAGAGATCTTAAAGGTCATCTAGCTTCGACCTCCCTGCTATGGGCAGGGACACTTATCACTAGATCAGATTGCTCAGAGCCTCATCCAGCTTGATCCTTCCTGATTCTTGGCCCTCTTTTGCCGCTTGTTTCTCTCTTCCGAGACTTCAGCCTCCCACCCAGTTACACAACCCTCCTCTGAAGCCCGTTCCCCCTTGGTGATACTTCTGTCACATCAATAACCAGACTTGGTATTTTGACTATTTACCTGGGTATTTTTGGCCTCACATAATATTGCTGACATGGTTACCTGCTGGGCCTGTTGGTCTTGCCCAGCCCTACTCCACAAAAGCTCTCAATGCCAATGAACTGCAGAGTTTGGGATTCTCATGCACCCAGTCTTTGTCACCTGTATAGCCTGGGCATCCCATCTTGGCACTGAGACTGCTGTCACCTTCTTCTCTGGTTTTGGCTGAGCCCGGCAGTTTGTCCTGTCACATCCATTAACCCCTTAGCATGACTTCTGCATACCACTGTGTGTGCTTAAAAAATTGTCATTCCATCTATGAATGTCAGGTGCAGCTGCTGGAAAAAATATGTGGAATTGTACTTAAGGAGCAACCTTGGAACTCTGGACAAAGAAATGAAGGTACTAGGGACAAATTCAGAGAAGAAAAAGTTTAAATACAAAGACTTATCTCTGAAAATGTACCGAATGAAAGATTTTCCCCTGGGTGCCTACTGCCTTGAAAACATGGGTATTTTTAACCTGACCTTCACAAACAGGCAAATAGAGTTGAGAGGGTTCAGTGAAAAAATACTTTGCCTTATTTTTCACCTCTTTAGGCTTGGATTAAATATCTTTTAGATATTTAATTCGAGCACCAAAAACTAATAATCGATAGAGGTAGATGATACCTTATGACTAAAGATTTTAAGAGGTTTTAGTGATACTAATAAATTGAAACTTTTGAAATGGGCTTTATATGCAGACCATGTGAGATTTATGAAGTTAAATATGTTTGTGCCTGCATTTTACGTTGAAAAGGAGCCAGGAACAGAGTCTGCAAATGGCATATCAGAGTGCCTGAAAAAACTCTGTTCCTGTGACTGCCAGAGGACCACAGTGTCCAGCTCTTGAAAAATGTGTAGCCTATCAACTTGGACACGTCGGATGTCACTGAAATCAGCAAGGCTCAGCTAGGTGATTCCTCTTCAGCTCATTTCTGCAACCACTCTCATTTTACGTGCCTTTGTTTTTTGATATGACAGATACTAAAGACCTAACTGTAAATCCTGACTCTTTAGTCTTTAGAAGCTGCAAGAGACAATGAGCTTGAGATCTGGACAAACGCAATCTGACTGGCTGTGACTAAGAAAATCAGAACAAATGAATTTGCAAAATTATTTCCTCAGGTATTCCAAATGTAACAGCCCCATGATAAGCCTAAAAATTCCCCAGGAAGAATATTAAAAAAAAAAAAAAGAAAAAAAAAGTAACAGGAAATATAAAATTAAATATTTCATGAAAGAAAGACAAGTAATTGGGTTAAACACAATATGTTATTCACCTATGTTAGGTTTTAATTTCAGTGAAGAAAGAGAAGAAGAAAAAAAATCACTTAGATTTGACCCAAACACTGCTAAAGGAATACTTTGAATGACACACTGTATGGGAAAACACATTAGAGGGAAACAACTCTACAGTACAAGTCTCTCCAGGAAAGTGATGCTCAGATTATGCTCTAGGCTAGAGACCAGATATGAACCCTCTTTTATAGTTTAATCAACTTTTTAACCCAGTTTTATCCAGGAGTACCAAATCTTGATACAGACCATAGGAAGAACTAATTTTAGAGATTAAATAACACATAGTAGGCACCCATAATACATCCCTAAGTGTCCAGAAACTGTATTAGGGGAATTTTTCTGTTTCTAAGGGAAGTATTGCAAAGCATGGAGAATAAAAAGGGTGAATAACAAAGCACTTGCAATGTATTAGAAAGAGGTTTTTTAAGCTAAAAGTATATTAGTTTCCATAAATATTTTTACAATTATCAGATTGTTATAACACATAATAGCCAGCTGAAATCCCAGTCTAATTACCACTTTTATGTTTAAATTTGATTCTTTATCCATAAAATACTGTGCGGCTTCCTGATTGTGTTTAATATCCTCACTCCGATGCTCTGTGTGTACCCTGAGCAACGCTCACATGAAGCAATGCTGAGTTACACTTTCCAAGTGCAGCCTCATTTCATGAAAGGAAATTAGATTCCTTTTTTAATTTAATCTCGGTTCTATTTAATTAAAGTCTTAAGAATTGTTTTGTTTTTTAAAAATTGTTTAATAGAAGCTTTCGGATAAATCATTCACTATGAGTTTGAATTTTGGACAAGATATTCTAGGCTATGAATAAATTACTAAGTGCTGGCAGGACCAAAATGTTAAAGAGCTGGATGACAGGGATGACAAAGAGCTTCCTTATTTCTGCCTTAGAAAAGCTGTAAAAGGAAAGAGTTTGTGATTCTTCTCTGGGTATCTTTGCTATTCATCTTGTGTGCATGGGTTTGGGGAGGAAGACTAATAGAAGAACTGTTTATGCTTCTTATTCCTCTTCCATATATTTTTTTTTCATTTGCATTATTCCAGAATAATTTTCCTTCCTTCAGACTCGTTAAATAAGATATTGATCTAGGAACTTAGCAGAGGATGCTGTGATGCTGAGAAGCTTTATGGAAATGATTGCAGGCATCTCTGACTAAGGAGCATTCAACTTGAGAGACTGAGAGCAGCAAGATCTGCAGAGTGCTCTGGCTCTGAGAATCTGCTTCATTACCACCCATTTTTAAAGCATCACAACGGAGCAGCCAGCCACTCCGAGGATGGTAGCTGGGTGTCAAACACCTCAGCAGGCCTTTTCAAGCTGTGATAACTGATCACTCAATAAACCTGCTTTCAAGAACTCCTGCTCTGCAGGTTGAAACATCTGGGAAAAAGAATGCACAGGGTCAGTGGGCAAACTCACAGGGAAGGAGGGAGTGGAAAAGAGAGACAAGATATTTCTCATAAAAAATGTTTCACAAAATTAAACCCAAAGGCATAATGCGCATCATGCATTTCTCCTTAAGCAGAAGAGCATTGACACACAGAAAGGCAGGAAAGTATAAAGAGGATTTCACTAGACTGAAAAAGAGAGACAAACTTAAGTCACTGAGAAATACAGTTTGGTCTGAAATAAGTAAATGCAGACAGTTCCCTGCTTTGGAGACAGAATTTGGCTTCCAGAGCAATGCTTACATCCATTTTGAATGGAAAAAGCATCCTAATCATCCTGTATCTGAGGAATTGGAAGGAATATCAAATCAGGACTTGAACTCCAGGACACATTCTGCATATCATATTTGCAGTTCATACATATTCTGCTCAGTCTGGGTGCTTCCAGTGGGAGTTTTGCTGATAACAACCCTTCTCAAACTGCTCTCCGCTTTTGCAGTCTTTGTTTTTAGTATTATTTGATTTTCATCTCACTACTTTACTTAGCAATACATGAAAGCTCTTGAAGTCCACTCAGGAATATTGTACGGGTCTCCTTTACCCATCAACCTGGCTTCCAATTTTCTGAATTTCTCCTCCAGCTCCTGCCTGCCTTGAGAGACAGCCCATGCTCATGGGTGTTAGGCACAGGCCAAACATGTTGTTTGGCTGCAGGTATCTGGAAAGAGCACTGCTCTTAGCCAGTCTCGAGCTGCTCATCAGCCCTCTCCTCACCTTACAGCAGGATAACTGCATGTACAGCTACTTTATCAGCTCATCCTGTCAGAAAGATGTGTTTTATAAATGTGCACAGCAGTGTTTAAGGTAAATCAGGTTATTTCGGCAGAAACCACATCAGGAGCAGTGAAACAAGAAGACACCCTCCCTGTTGGGAGACTGAGGAGGGCAACCAGGGGCAGTGGAAGTTTGGCTAAGAAAGGCTATATCTTATATCCTGTGTAACTTGCAGCTGCCCCTTATATTTGACCTTAAACACATGAAATAAATACACATAGGTCACTGCATGTCCAGTATTTTATAATATATTTCTTTTGTTTCTTTGCTTGCCTTGATTCCCATCAGTAAAAAAAAAAAAAATTGTTTTTGTTTTTTTGGGTTTTCTCTCTCTCTCTTTTTAATACACATTTTAGACAGTAAGATTTTTGAGAGAACAAACTTTCTAGTTAGCCTTGAAGAAGTCTTCATGCGGTGCCACTCCTTACTGTGTCAGGATCTGTAGGCAATACTGTACTACAAACAATAAACACTATTACCATCTTGAAATTTCTTAGTTGCACTGAAGCTTTCTTCAACACTCTAATAGTTTGTTTCAATTTTAGGAGATTTTCCATACAGCATGTTCCAAGCAGCAGAATAGCTATGGAAAAATCTGTCGAAAGGACCTGCTGAGCCCAAATTCTGTTTTAAATGGAACAATCACACAAGTGAGATTCACATTATAGTGCTCTTTAACTTCAACAAATTGTATGTTCCCTGGAAGAGCTTCCACAGCATGAAAACCTTGCATTGCAGCTTAGCAATTAGGTTTACCCCCATGCAAGCCATCAAAGTCTTGTTATATTGAGTACCCAGGGTCAGAATTGGAAAACAAACAGAATAAAAGATGTTTATTAAATTATGAACCCCTTTGGAAGAAAAAAAGTGAAAGCTTATTCTAAACATAATGTCAGCCAGTTAAAAAATATTATAAATAAATAAAGCAGCAGCATTCGCTTCCTAGGAGGTTCACTTACTTACAAACACAATCCCTTCAAAATCCAATTTTGCTTTTTGTCTTGAACGTTATTATTACCTAAGCTTGAAATGAATACATTTTGTATTCTTCTAACGCCACATTTAGAGTTATTCCTTTGGAATCTTCTACAAGTTACAGGAGCATGCCCTGAAAAAACATTGTCAATCACACTGATAAATAAAAAATCCTTTATTTCTAGGATGCATTCTATTTTTCTTAAACCTGATTTTTATTTCAAACTATGTAAATGCAGCATTTTTAGTGACTTTCTTGCCATCATTTGCTTGTTTGTGATATTCTGTTTCACCACCTTGCTGTATATTTTAGCTGTAATTTTTTGCTAGGCCTTTGATTTTATTGGGCTAATGGTCTGTGGAGCACCATGCACTAATGATAACATTAAAAATTTGCCAATACTGACACAAAACCTTATAAAAAACATTCTTAACAGCTAAGTATGTCCTTAAAATACATTTTTAATTCACCAATACTGAATACCTCTGACATTTCTAACCCTTTGCCACTGTAATTGAATGACCAATACACTTAAAATCATTAGAAAAAATCTTTCTGGACACTCTCATTGCATACACAATGCACAGAGGGTGGCAAAATAAACCCATTTCTTTATGAAAATAATTGAAAAAGCAGTATTTTCATCAACATTCAAGCATTTGGAAAATGGATTTGGTTGTGTGGGTTTTTTTCAATAATAAACTATTTCTTTGTCTCATTTTTAAATTCCAGATGTTTTGCAGAAAACAAAACTGTGAGCTAACCAGTAGCTGTTATGTGCCATGGCAGTTTGAGCTTGGTTCTTCAGAATGGTTTCTAGACCACAGTTCCAGAGGGTTTGCTTAATGATCACAATCAGAATGGATTCCCTTCAGCTACAACATACAACGAATTATATGCATGACAAATTAAATGCTCCTGTAGTACCACAGTCGGGATGGTTTCCACTCTCAGCATGCAAGCAAGCCCTTGTGACCACAGTGGGGAGTTCCCAGTCACCACCAGTGGGTAAACAGCACTTCCCACAGCTGAAGGGTCTACTGGCAGTGAGAGGCTTACCCCGTTCTCCCCAGCACAAGAACCAGCATGTTCCCAGTACATGAAAAGAAAATTCTACCCCTCCACGCCTGGCAAAGGTTCTGCACAGCCTCCAGAGTGCTCTTTCACTTGCACACCCACACTGCAGGCTTCTGGTCGATCCTTCTGACCATGGAAAACTAGAAAATGGAGTCTGCAAAAACCCCTGAATGGACCAGTATTGGTGTCACTGGTGATTAACAGCAGTAAAAGCAGTAAATGAAGCTACTAATTGCTTCTCTTCTCAGAGAATCTTAAACACAACACTAACCAAAGCCATGGACCAGGCAAGTGGGTGATAAATGCACGTAATATATAATATACATACAGACTAGAAACCTACAGCAATTTTTACAGTCAATTTTTCAATTATGTATTTACATTGCTCTTAGGCCTATTTTTGATCTTTGCTCATATTCTGACCAGTCCAATTTAGTTCCATTTCAGCTCATGAAGAGGTTCTTTAGCCTGTGGTAAAATATAGTGCAAAAAACCCCCAAAATCAGTCTACTGAATCTGAAAAAACAAATTCCTTCCCAACAATCTGGCACATACTGATTCAAAAATCTACCCAACTCCTTAAAACCAGTCTGGTTAATAAAGGGCAACGAGACATGTTATGAGAGGGTCAGATGACTGTCATTTCCAGCCATATGTTGTCATTCCTTATCAAGATGGAAACTTGTGGAAAAGACTTTTTATGCCCTTGCAGGGTAGAAGGGAAAGTCAAGGGTCCTTAAATGAAGATTTGTTGTCAAATTTTAACACAGCTTCATTTCAAGGTTTCCAGGGGGTAAAAATATGCCAGATGGATGCCAAGTGAGTATTTCTTCTAGGCAAAATGCAAGACTCAGAGCCACAAAAGAATTTGTGGAAGAGCTTTTCATCCGTTTCTGAGGCTCCCAGAAAAGTGGCTGAAAATGTATTCTGTAGTGTTGTAAGCCACACTCGATTTCCTGTGTGGTCTTCCCATAACTCCATCTCAAACCCTATTGCTTTATCTTTTCATGGAACTGTAGGGACTGCTGTCGAGTATTCCCATTTCAAATGCAAGATTTTGATAATTCAATGTGCATTTCTAAGAGAGTGGTACTTTCAGGTTGCAGAATAGAAACAGGTTTAGTGATCATTTCCCTGCTACCCAATCTTTTGAGATATGTCCCTTGTGGATTCTCTTACATTCTGAGTCTTCACGGAGATTTCATGGCCTGTGGGGCATAGGCCTTTGCCATGACTCCCACAGCTTTTCCATCTTGTCTGCTGTTAAAGTTTCTTAGCTATTTTCTTAGCTTTTTCCTCACTCACTGAGCACTACTCCTGGTATTAAAAGCGCTTGCAGCTGCTCTTTTCATGTTTGTGTTCCTATTCTTCACTGGTCTGCTGCAATCTTCTCTGTGCTGCCAGTATGTAGGTCAGCATCACTTTTGCTCAAGCCGCTGTTGGAGAGTGATCTGGGCCTGAGTGTGAGTTCTGCTGATGAACTGGTTGTCTCTTTTGCCAAAAATTATTCTGCCTCTTATTAATTCTTCTTTTAACATTCAGTATATGCAATGTTCAGCAAAACTGTGATCTGCAGTAATAAAAGCTTTAGCTGCTTGCCCTTGTTCTTGGCACCTCCTAGCAAATTTGGCCTTTTCATGTATTATATTTTGCTTGTCTGTGACATCGACTTCAAAAGTCTCTTTTTTTCCCCATCTTTTTCTTTCTTCGGTGTGAGACACAGGGCAAGCAACAGCAGCAGGTGCAGCAGGGCAAATACAAGGAATCTACATGATATTCTTATACCTTCTGGATGAACTCCTGAACTTTTCAGCTTCAGCAGAAGCTAATTTGCCAAAATCAATATTCTGCTTGTTCCTTTGTCTGCCCAGTAACCTGAAAGAAAACCCTCTGAAGGAGTGGCACTACAGCAGAAAGATAAAGCAGTAATGAGCTATGGGGTGATGGCATGGTAATGGGTGGTTGCTTCTTATGGTCTCTCTGTGTAGCAGAGTTTTAATACTCATCCACAACAGATGTGGTAGATGACGAAGAGAGTTAGACAGCTCTGTGACATTAAGCCTTTTGTCAGCCCCTGTGACACATCTCTTTTCACCAACACCTTTTGCCTTTTCTCCATCTTTTCCCTCACAAGAAAACAGTTAATGGCAGCTACAAAAAGCAGACACCTAAATATGCATGTCATGGTGTAAGTTTTCCATGGCTTTAAACTCCAGCAGATTTTTTTACTGCCGTAAGCATTTCATTTTTAGCTGTATATTAATTGCTAAGAAATGTTAAAACTTTTGTTTGTTTGTTTTGTTTAGTTCTTATATGTGTGTGTTGTTTTGGGATTTGTTGGTTGGTTGGTTTTTGGTTTGTTTTGGGTTTATTTTTCTGGGAAGAAAATGCCTCCCATTTCATTAGAGCCACAGGAAAAGAAAGCAGTGTCACTGTCAACTGCTCATAATAATCAGCTCTGGGGCATCTTTCAGTCAAGTGCCAGAGGCATTAAGAAATTCAGCCTTACGATACAGCTACAAACAAGGATTTTTGGTAAGAATGCTTGCTACTTGTACTGCCAGTGTGATAGCATAATGTTTATGATAAATAATAATACCAGCAATCATCATTATCAGAAACACAATAAATCAAAACTGACTTATCTAAAAATGGGATTTCCCACTGGATGTGTAATTTCAAGGCTGCAGCCTTGACTGAAGAGGATTGTTTAGGATTTTCTGCAAAATCCTCAGGTTTACAGTATTTTGCACAACCTTGTGCTTGGTAAGATATGTATAGCCCTCCATCGACCATTCTGTCTTTCCTTTCTATTCGTTTTTCATGTTGTCTGTATGAAGTTGATAGCAATTTCTACATTTCTTACAGTGATCAGAAGCAATGATCAGTCAAAGACAGAGCATCACATTCTGTGTTTCACTGTCTGCAGCAAGGAGACAGCCCAAGAAGCGTGAACACATAAAAAAATCCTACATGGGGGTTTGTTTCTGTCCTTTCCTCTCTTTGTGTACAATATAGCTCTTGAGGTGATTCCATGTATATTTAGCATAAAAAGTGAAGTAGCCTGTTTCTTCTAACATCATGAAATTCAAAGAGATAAGGCCGGAACACTGCATTTGAGAGCCTGACATTAAATAAACATGGCCCCTGGATAAATAGTTAGTACTTCAGAAAATGAGGCCACCTCCTTAAGTGCTAAGTGTGGGTTTACGTGGCTCTTTCTATAAACAGCCAGGCTTGAACATTTTTAACCCAGTGCATAAATCCTCAGATAATTAAACTGGACAGTGTATCTGTGCTTCACTGGTACAAGAACAAGGGCAACTGAAAACCCTAGGAGTGATTTGCCATGGGAAATATATGAGATATGTCTTCAGATAACCAGTTTGTCTTCAAAGATGTTGGGAGGCAGTCAAGATTTTTTGAGATTTCTGAAGTCCATCTTAGGTTGCAGTTGGAAGAATGTATGAAGATCTAAAATTTCAAGCCAAATGTTTTCTAAAAATGCAGCTTTGGATGAAGCAAAGCTATTTATTTTGATCAAATTAAAAATTATTAATTTCCATTTTTACTGCAGTATGTGCATAAAATAGAATACAATAAGAACATTTTAGGCCATTTTGAAATCAGGAAGTTGATTTGAAAACTATCTCTTTCTGCAAAGAATTTTTGCATTATTGAATCAGGATTTTCAATGGAAAATGTCCCTCAAAAAAATGTTTGACCATGACTACATGAGATCCAACTCCAGCAGGAAACTGAAGCCCTCATGCCCAAGATCATGTGAAGAGTGCTGTATCTTCCACTGTGCTACTGAGTAGACGCACACAAAACTACAGTCATGATTCAGCAACGAACTAGCAAGGACTTAAACCCTGCCTTTGTAGTGGAAAGCAGACAGAGAAAGATGTTCTTACTTCTGCTACTTGAAACCAAGCATAAAGGTAACCTGAAGAGTTAAGCTGTAAATTAAAACTGATAGTAGCTGTATAGGTCTGAAACTAATTATTGCAAAAGTTTTTCTGTAACATAATCCAAAGTATATTTTAATTGGAGTCTAATGTTTTCTTTTTTAAGGAGACAGCTGGAGCTCCATCTGGCCTCATTTCTCACAACACAATCTATTTTGTACTATAATACTTCCAATATGGTAATTACTATTGTTGGTTGTAAAAAACTGTAAAGTTTCAGTCTGGACAATTTCATCTGGCCTTGCAATAAAGCTGACTCAACTTTCAGTATGCTGTTGCTCAGCATATTCAAAATTATGTGCCATCAAAACCAACAATAAATAGCCAGACAAAAATATAATTGTTTGGTATTTGAGCATATCCCTTAAAAACAGATGATTCAAATGAAAAAAGCATTCATTAAAAATAGAAAGAAATTGTATTGAAATCCACTACTGGCTTCTTAGAGGTAAAATCCAAATTCCCTGCTTATAATATTGTTTTCCAAACTGCATTTAGATCATTAGAAAGACAAAGTACTGAACAAAAGAATACTGAGTTATTGTTATACTGTTACATATTCTAGCACTATGCCTTCACCCTTGCACACCAGCTCCAAAGCAATGCCCCCCACCACAACCAGGCTAGTAAAGGTATTTAGTATGTTGGTCTGACATGCAGAAGCTGTCCAACCTTAGGAAATCATCAATCCAAAGGACAGAAGGAAGTTTAACGTCCTGGAAGTTATTTCCTCTCTGTTTAATCTACAAAGACTGCATGGCTGTTTCTACAGAACACTGAAGTGCTAGGAGACAGAGTCACATCCATTAGGCCTAGCTAGACAGACAAATTGGATATAATAGGAGTGTTTGAGACCTCTCGTGCTGAGATAGATAATTCTGATGGTGGACTAAAGCCACAAAAGGGCTGAAGTGATCTGCACCAGTCAGGACATGAAGGTAGTGACAGCAACAAAATATATTTTAAGCATCACTTGCAAGCTGGAGTAGTTCCCAATGCAAAACATGTACATGTGCCATGTGACCACAGTGAAATTGGTCCTTTTGCTGTTTTAATACTTAATACTTTAATACTATTCTCAAACACAGAGAATAATTTTTTCAAAGTGCAGCTGTGCCATGCATGCATTTTCTGTATGTAGAAGATGAAGGCTACAGAAAATGTTAGACTGTTTCCTCCATGCCCCTCTCAAACCATCTCCAACATCAGGCATATGGGGCAAGTCAGGGAGTAAAGCTACAGGAAGCAAAACTCACTATGAGACTTCCACTTGTGCTTCACTGGAGCTGGATCTTTCCAGAGATACTGCAGCTAGTCTGTAGGGAAGAGAGGGCAGTGTCAACTCCTCCATGGTGTCACAGGAGGTCAGCTCCCTGTGATCCAGCTTGGCTAGTTATTTATTGCCCATTTCAGTAGCAGAAGGGTCCATAGATAAATGCTCACGTAACCCTTTTTTTCAATATTTGCAAGGGGATGTCTGGAGAGCTGAGCACTGGAGCTTAACCTGTGTGCTGTGCTTTAAGAAGCCTGCAGATGGATGAGCAGTGAAATGGGTTTTCTTCATCCCTTTGGTGGCTTCATTTGAGAGAATAGAAATGAGACTGTCTATATGATACTAATGTTCACAAAATTACATTCCCAGATCTTACTGTCTCTACAACCTCAGCAGCCATGATGGCTTTAAAAAAACACCATTCTGATATTTAGATTTATTAATTTTCCAGCCTAAGGTGATTCAGTTTAGGGTTAAGTGTATATTTTCAGGCTTTACTTGTTCAAGATTTTATGAGTGCTTTGGGAGTGTTTTTTATTATTTTTAGAAATAAGTCTGTTTCCACTTAGGAAAAAGCAGACATTTGGTGTATAGACCATAGAGAGGGAGGGAGGGAGGGAGTCACTGAACACTGCAATGAAAGGAGAAGTGTTCAAAATCCAGGAGACCCGTGTTTCCAATCAGAGCAGCTGGAACTTGAGTCCAGAGTGCAAACATTGATGAAGATATGTTTGCAGAGGAGCTACAGACCCAAAGAGATTCTCAATGAAAATAACTGAGTCATTATAGTTACCAAATTTATGCTCTTTATTAATGCCATTTGGACTAAGTTCTTGTACTGAGTTAAGAGATTAAGGGACAGATTCAGGCTGGAGCCAAGTGCTGTAGTAGAGCGCTTTCAGCAAATAGTTGAGTTTCTGAGCAAATAATCCACTGTGAAGCACAGCCTTACTGCAGTCCTCACCTCAGGGGCTAATACACTCTAGCCTGTAATTACTGAGAGCTGTCTATCCAGTTTGGAAGTATTCTGTTGAAGAAGGAAACATTTAATCTTAGTATCCTGTTGGTCGGGTCATCCTAAGTGGGGACATGGCAGGCAGCATTTTGCCTTTCTGGGAAAACGTTTGTGCTTTGTATAGAAGGTCCATTAATGGAATACACATGGGTTTAGTTTCAGCAGGGACTGTTTTCCTATGTGAAAGGTGTTGGTGCTTCTAGAAAACAGAACACACTGTCCCTCTCTTCCCTGTGATTAATAACTAGGTCATTTGAAGCAACCAGGGTTATATTCCATAGTGCCAAATGAAGAGGAAATTAATTTCAAGAACATAATGGTTTTAAACTGACAGTAGGTTTAGATAGACATTAGGGAGAAACTCTTCAGTGTGAGGGTGGTGAGGCACTGCTGCAGGTTGTCCAGAGAAGCTGTGGAGGCCCCATCCCTGGAAGTGGGGGCCCCATCCCATCAAGGCCGGGTTGAATGGAGGAATGTGGTCTAGTGGAAGTTGTTCTTGTCCATGGCAGAGGGGCTGGAACTAGATGGCCTTTAAGGTCCATTCCAGCCCAAGATATTCTATGATAACATAGGAGCCCTTTTATGTCAGACTGAAAGGTCCACATAGCCCACTATCCTGTCCACTACAGTGACCAGGGGCAAAGAAAGGGTGTAAGAAATAAGGCTTATAGAGAGTGACATGCCTTTGGTCTGACCCTCTTGAGTCAAGACTTCCTGATAGCATAGAATAGAATTTCAGTTATTCCAAATGAAGTTTATTTCTGTTATTCAGAATAAAAACTGAATCCAGATATTAAACCTGTACATCTGTAGATTACTGATTCTTTCTACTTGGTAAAATACCTATGGGGTGAAGGGAAAAGAGGCTAGCTATACTTTTTGCTGTCATCTAATTAAGCTCTGCTAACATTCCCCCCCCCCCCCCCCTTTTAATTCTTGTTTTGCGACATCAGTAACTACCAGCTTCGGACATGGGACTTCTAAACTGCAGATTCCTTACAGCACTCAGGGATTTAGTTGCTCAAACAGCTTGAATTCAAATAAGGGTGGTAAAATTTTCTTCTGGTTTTGAGATCTGATCAGAATTGCAATCAGCACCAGAAAATAATCAGGTCCCTGGATACTTCCCCCAGGAGCATGCAACCATAGATGTCCCAAGGGAGCATAACACCTGAGTGATTATCCAGACAGCCCCCTGGAAAAACTGAGGGTGAACCTTAAGGTCAAATATCAGAAGAGCCTACTAGCAAACCTAGGAGCAGGAGCTTCCTGAGCGAAACTCTTTCAATCTAAGGCTGTGAATCTTCTCTTGCAGCAATCAGAACCCCAGGAAGAGGCAGGAGGGATTGCTCCCTTACCATGTTGCTCATTAGAGCTTATTTCTTTTGTTGCCAACTGAGCTGGCAGCTCTCTCTGTTAATGGAACTGGGAGAATAACAAACTCAGGGACTCCCTATGTAAAAAGCAGAATTTTGGCTTTTGCTTTTTGTTAGAATGGTTTGTTCCTCTCTGCTTCTACCCTCTTTCTGTGCCTTCCTCCTCCTTGCTTTAGCAGTGTTCTTTGCAGACTGCACAACAGTCATTCAGGCTCCTTTTTACAAGCTTTTTGTTAAAACCCCCCAAAAGTCTTCACCTCAAAACCTACATGTTGGCTGTACTGTCTTTGTTCTACAGTTCCTCTGGAGGTCCAGGGACTACTGGGGGGTCTAGGAAGAGAGATAAGAAAAGGTAGTCGATCACCAGCTCATTCAGTGTCCTTGAAGAGGGGCCTCACATTCCCAGAAAATTGTTTATTTATACACAAATCAAAAAGGTTGAAGTTCCTGGATTACTCTACAGTCATGAGATATGAAATGTTAAGAAGAAAGAAAAATTACATAACCACTCCTTGATGACAGAGAAACAGTCACAGACCCTGCAGCATAAAGGAATAAATCACTGTCACACGGGTGAGATGAATGCTCAGGCTCACAGAGAGGAGCTGCCTCCCATTAGTTCATCAAGGACTCTGAGAAGCCAGGATTTTTTAGACCTGCCCCTTTGGGAGAAGAGAACCACACTGTGAGGTCCTGCTAGCAGTGTTTTCATTCAGCCTCTGCCATGACAGAGAGCAGAGATCTGTTCTCAGCCCTAAGACACCATGGACTCAGCAAGTTTTAGCACAGTAAGCTGTTCTCATCTCCTGCTCCCTTCCTCAGTTCTTCCTCCTTTGCTTCCTCTGTTTTTTCTTCCTGCTGCTTCATTTTATTCCCCCTCATTCCTGTTGGCAGAAGTTATTTTCTCTTCTTCAAATGCTACATGAAGAAATACATGAAATTTGCTATTTCAGCTTTATCTAACTTGCCACATATCTGTGACTGAATACTGTGAAGCTCTTGATCATTTCACTAAGGTGTTATGATTCTCCTAGCCATCACAGCTGTACATTGCATGCAAAATTCAGGATGAACTAAGATTATAAACCAGAGATAGATCTTGGCTTTGAGTCTGTAGGCTATGAAGAATCATGGCAAATGATCCATGTTTAGTTGGTGTGGTTTTGGCTTTTTTTTAACTCTCTGTCATTTTCTCCTTCAAAAGTCAAAGAAACAAGGATTAAACAGAATTTAAACTTGGAGAGAAATAGGATTCCAATTTATTACAATATCCAGACTGTACTTTTCAAGAATAATTTAAAGACCCCGGTCAACATTTATTAAAACTGTAGAAAAATTTTAACCAAAACATTTGCAAACTTGTTGACTTATTCTTCCTTCCAAATGCAGAGCAGAAAATTCATGTACAATTTTTGCTATCAGTTTCCTTGCACTTTTAGAAAAAATAAATACCAGGCTGTTTCTAATTGTCAGAGGCATGAATTAGTCATTTCAGTAGAAAAAGGAATAAAAAAGTCTCTTAATTATTAAATAAACTAATGTCATCCAAATCTTGCTAGGTAGAATGAGAGAAATTTAACAATATCCAATATCTCAGAGATTTGTATTTCGCATTTACTATGCAGAAATAATAACACCTCTATGTTTAAGTTTGCAGCTGCAATACCCATGGTAAATCTGATTTTGATTTTCTTTGCAATACAAAGAAATAGGAAGGAATGCTCTTGTGACTTGACATTTCTGGAGTTGTAGACATCCTATGTGACTGCAGGAGTCTTACGGCACTTGGCCAGGTATCCTGCTTCTCACGTGGTGGCAAATCTTTTCTTGGAGACTGAACGTAGCATATGGGGATCTCAGAAGTGTGAGGGACAACCTGCAAATCCCTTTGCGTTACATTCAGACCACTTATCTTTTGTGACATTGATGGAATTTCCAAAATGCTTTTACACAATCATATTGTCCTGTAGCTGTTTTGCTGTGCTGGCTCTCTACAACTGGATGAAGCTCACCTGAGTTTTTCTATATAGACTGGTTTCAGAGATAATCCTAAACCACATCAGGATATGAAGCTGTTTCCATTCCTAGCTACACACCTCTCACATAAACAAGTTCAAAATTCTAAGGTCAAAACGAACTATAGGTCTTTGTAGGTTAAGAAATGAGCTTACTTTTTTGCTGTAGAGTTAACCCACTCATCATTTTGGGCTTTGCTGACTTTAAAGTTGATGGAGAACGGGAGTAGAAACATCTTTAGGAGATGAAGATCACTTTTTTTTTTTTTAAACAGAGTGTTGATATTAAGCTGTAAAAGATGAGAAAAGGCTCCCCGCTCCCCTGCTTTAGGAAACACTGCATCTCCAAGAGTTACTGATAGAAATGTACCAGTGAAGGAACATCTTTAAAACAGAATCCCTAATTCTGACTTAAATCACCTCATTTTCAACTGTGTTTCCAGCCTGTAGGAAGTTGATCCTAAGGCTGTGTTTTCCCCATCTAGCTGATTCAAAAACACATGTCTTGCTTCAGTGAGAAAGCAGTCTGAGAAACTAGCCCAGCACAGATTTTTTTAAAGGACCTCATCTTTTCTGAGAATTTTTTTCAATGTTTACTGTTGGAAAAAAGATTCTATGTAAATAAAACCACTGTAACGGCTTGGGTCATGTTTGAAAGCAGCTGTGAAATGCCTTTCATGAATTGTCTTAGCAACCAACAAAGATATGTGGAAGTAATTGCCAAGTTTGGATTTTATCTTGTGTTCTTGTCAATATTCCCGTATTTATTTCTAATTGGCAGGGAGGTTCTCCATGCTTTTTGTATTCTGCAATAAAGACAGGAAACATCTTTCAACCCTGTTTAAGGACTCAATTACCTGACATGACATGAATGTGATCCATGGAACATAATTGAATTTATTTTGTTTCTTCTATTTTTTTCCTCAGAAGCTGTTGCTATAGAAAGAAATGCAATGCCATTAGCTATGTACACATTACTTTGGAAGCAGGCAAGACAGCAGAGTGAAGAGAGGTCTGATATCTTTAGAACTATTTTGAAACCAGTGTATCTTCTGCATCTACATACTATCAAGAAATCACCTGGAGTTAAATTTTTCGAGGTGTTTAACACCTAAATCTCAGAGAGATTTTCTTAGTGTAACTTGTTTGATTCCAATATAGTGATTTCATGCTCTAGAGGTTTACAGTGACTGTAAAAGCCTAGGACGCTTTTGAAAATGCACATGGTGCCTGTCTTCAGCTCTGCATTCCTACATACCTGGAGAATTTGTCCTTCATGCAGCAATAATCAATAGCCATGGAAAGAATTGATAGTGTCTATCAAATTTTCCTAAACAGAAGTTTACATGAAAGATCTTGCCCTCAAAAAAGGCATGAGCTGGCAAGAAAATAGACAGTCCCAGCAATATGACTGGTGGCTTGATGGGATCAGAGGTGATTAACACCCTAGGGATGAATTGCCCTTCTGGCCTTTTTCAGGCTGAGCTTCACAGATCACAGCATTTCTGCAATAAGAATTACTGAAGGTGAAAAAACACTCAAAATTATTTATTGATTTCACCTTTTAGGAAAAAAAAATTCAAAAAATATTTTCTGAACCTTCCAAATAACTTAGACTGAGGAAACATTTTGAAGAAAGAAAAAGAACAAAAAGGAGAGGGCAAGGAAAGTGTCAAAGCCAGGCTTCAGCTTTATTCATATATTGAAAGAATAAGAGGTTTACTAGCACCTGGATTTTTTCAGTCTTATTTCCACTGCATTTTGGTGCGATGCCTGCACTTGATAAATAATAAATTATGCTATTGCTGCTTGTGAGAGACCAGGTATCTCTGTGGTGCAGCATGGTTTTTACCATGGTTTGCTTATAGGGAAAATAATACTGAGATCTAAGCTGCTCTAGAGCCCTGACTCATCAGCACTGTGGCTGCACCAGAGTTTGAATTCTGATGGACAACTCTGCATCACTCCACTGCATGAGGTTGCCTGTTGGTCGTTGTAGGATGCACTGAGCAGCATCTACTGGGGCTGGTATGCTGCAGCTGTTCCTGGCATCAGCAACACGGCTGCTCTCAAGTGTGAGGATGCTGGGAACAGCTGGAGAAGAGCAGGCAGTGAGGAGGAGCTGCTGCACCGTGCTGTTCTCCACACAGCTCTTTAACATCCCATAGACTATAATTTCGAGAAGCAGGAGCTGAAGGGATGGTACTGAGCACACTGGTGTTTCTCTTTAACTGGAGTGAGCAGGTGGTTAGGGAAATAACAATACAGAAGGAGGAGGTTTCATTAACAACCTCCCTAGCTGTTGTTCTAGCCAAGAAAGCAAGCAGCAATTTGACAAGAAACTTAACTTGTGCCAGCTTATGTGATCAATATCAGTTGATATTCAGCACCTTGGGACTTAATTCCAGTAAGTTTGAAATATGGTCTATATAGTGGAGGAAAAAAAACCCAAAAAAACAAACAAAAAAACTAGGACAGATTCCTGTCCCTAGTGAAAGACAGTCTCAGCAACACAGCCATGACAAGAAAATCTGCTTTTGCACAATAAATTACACAGTGCTCTCAGCTGGCTGTACATATTGCAGCCAGAGCTGGTGTGATTTGAGGGAAGCACAAACAGTATCATTCTTTACAAGGATATAATTCCAAGAATTAATTATGAGATACAGGAAACTGAAGAGAGCAAGAGGAAATGGAGAGGGGAAGAGGACAAGGCCTTTGTTTCTTATACCTTAGGCCTCCAGTCTGAAGTGAATCAGCTGTAAAAATCTATGTGGGCCAGCCTTGGTAACCTTGCTACCTTAAAGCTGTTGGCTTTGGGGTGGTCACTGCCCACTGCTTTGTTCTGCACCCAGTTTAGACCACACTTCATTTTGATTCACCAGTATGCAATCAGCTTGAACAATCCAAGAAGCTGAATTCAGAAACAAATAATATTAATAAAAAGTAGACATCCCACTCTCTCTCCAAGTCTACTGGTACTGTTTCCAACAGATAAACATTACCACTGGGCTGCATTTTATAGCTTTGAATTTTCTTCATCCCTTCTGGAATTCATTGTGGTCATGGGTTTCACAGCTAATAGAGACACCATGTAAAAAACATTCAGTTTTTTTCTGGTTGGTACTTTCTTCACTTGTTTGCTGCCTGACCAATTATTGTCTGCTTGCTAGATCTTGCATTATGCAATAAGACTTCTAGGGAGGCCCACTGAGATCAAAGTTACACTGAAAGTGAAGGACAGTACCCTCTGTCTCTTGCCCCTGGTCTCTTCCCACCTTCCCACTTAGACTGGGGAGATGACAGCTTGTAGAAAGTTTCACTGATGGAAAAATATCAGAAATATAAGTTTCAGTTTATGGATTAAAATTATGAAGGAAATAAAGTTTTATCAAAAGTGCAAATGCTGACTTACAAACCTAGTGCTTGTACTGGTACACTGAGTTGCTGTCTATTTCTTTTTCCTATTTTACAATCTCCACATTAAGTGAAATTTCCACAGCCCCAGTTCCTGTAATCATTTTCTCATAATCTGGGAAAAGAAGACAGGTGAGAACTGAATCTATAAGGAAACAGTAACCTTTAAAACATGTATTGATAGCAGGTATTGGCTGACTCTTGAAATTATGAAAGTATATAGATGATACAGTTCTGGAAATAGTACTGTATTTGTGAAACAGCTCTGGGATTTTATGGCATGATTAAATCTAGTGATTAAATTTTCCAATGCAAAACCTGCTGTTAGGAATGGCTGAGCAGTGCATATGTTCTGAAGCATAGCTACCAGTTTCTCCCATGACAATCAACACAAGAGATTAACATTTTAAATGTGTGATTTGTTATTTAAAGAAAAGCAGGGGTATCTATTATTATCGAATTGATGGTTTGTCACAGTTGAAAATAAATGAGGAATAAGTACCAATACAACACAATAATACACAAACAAAGCTAACTGCAAATGAAACAGATGAGCATTTCTTAAGGGCTGAGAGTTGTCAAATCTGCTCCCGCCCTTGTTGCAAGTATAATTTCAAGTATCTAAAGGTTTTGAACAAAAAGAAGCATGAGAAATTGATTAGAGAATGCATCTGAAGAAAGAGAGGATATTAAGCAAACAAGACTTGAGAAGAAATCAGGAAAAAAAAACCCCAAGTATTATATTTTCCCCAGAGAATAATTTCCCAGAGGAAAATCTGTAAAGTCTCTTGTTGAAATGATGAAAGTGAAGTTGAATAAAGTACAGGCAGTCTTATATAAGGACATAATTGGTCTTTCACACTATATTTTTATTATTCTATGTACTGTTCCATCATTTGTGCTCTACAATTACTGTCAATAGCAAGACAGAAATAAACCTTGCAAAAAGAAAGAATTCACTGCACGAATAAACAATTAGCTCTTTCCCTAAAGGTTTGTCTCCTCTACAGTATATTTATTTTTAATAGTTTAGTTACAGAAGCCAGAGGCTGGAGTTCTCAATCTTTTACAAGCTAAGAATTGGCACTCATTTAGAAACTGAGAAACTCCTAAGGGGGACAATGACGACATGCTTCACCTTCATTTTAAACAGACTGTTCCCAGGCAATGTATCCTTCTGTTCATGGCAGGGCACAGCAGACCACACCTCTGGTCCCTGCCCTCCTAATCCCTGACCGCATTTCGATTAGGAAGCGTCTGATCATGATCCTGTGTGTGCCCAGGTGGCCAAGAAGACCAGTGGCATCCTGGCCTGGATGGTGTGGCCAGCAGGACCAGGGCAGGGACCGTCCCCCTGTACTGGGCACTGCTGAGGCCACACCTCAAATCCTGGGGTCAGTTCTGGGCCCCTCCCTGCAAGAAAGACATTGAGGGGCTGGAGCGTGTCCAGAGAAGGGCAGCGGAGCTGGGGAAGGGTCTGGAGCACAAGTGCTGTGAGGAGCAGCTGAGGGAGCTGGGGGTGTTCAGCCTGGAGAAAAGGAGGCTCAGGGGGGACCTTATTGCTTTCTACAAGTGCCTGACAGGAAGGTCCAGCCAGGTGTGGACCAGTCTTTTCTCCCAAGTAACAACTGACAGAACAAGACGAAATGGCCTCAAATTGAGCTGGAGAAGGTTTAGATTGGATACTAGAAAATATTTCTTGACTAAAAGGCTTGTTATCAATCACTGGGAGAGGCTGCCCAGGGAACAGGTGTAGTCAGCATCCCTGGAGGTATTTAAAAGACCTGTGTATATGTGGGAGTCAGACATGGTTTAGTGATGGACTAGGCAGTGCTGGGTTAATGTTTGGCTTGATGAATTTAGAGGTGCTTTCCAACCTTAAAGATTCTATGATTCTAGGCTTATTGTGAAGCAAAATACAAAATTGTTCAGATATCTGTATTTACCATTGATGACCTACCTGTGGTTTAGTGGGAATAAAAGGAAACCTTTATTACTGTACAGTAGAGATGAGCCCATTACATAGTGTTAAAAGCAGTGAAGTACTCAGAGAAGCTTTGCCAGTGTTTGCTGGCAGACCCATACAGATTTGCAGGTGTACCTTCCTCACCTCCATACTGGAGAGTCTTCAGGTTCCCCTTTGGACCACAGAAGTAATTTCTTGTTCATATTTGTGCAGAAGCACAGTTGGGCCATGCAAACCATCCCTATACCTGTGCATGTCCCCCAGAACAGCCCAGGCAGTACACACAGGCCTTTCGACACTGCTCTCGTTCATGACTGACTTCACAGCCTACTCAGCATAAACATGGCTGCAAGAACCTTCAATTTTAACCTCCTTCTCATCATACTGCCTACTGTGTCCAAACAAAGATCCAGCAGCAAGGACCCACTCACAGCCATTGCGTGCTCAGGAGGTGTGCTAAGCAGAGAGCACGTGGAGGACAGAGATCAGCTACAACCTTCCTCTACTCCTGCTCCATTTCCTGCACTGAAGGAAAGAAGAGTTCCCTCCTTACCTGGCTGCTTCATCCAGCTCGCTCCAAGAACAGGCCAGAAGTAGTTTTGGCTCCGTCTAATCTTCCCCATTCATTAGCATGGTTTAGTGGGAAACACCAATGCCCATAGCCAGCACCACAAATACACCCCTTCACACCCAGCACAAGGAGCAGCACCTGTGAGCCTTGAGGGTTGCAACACACACCCCACCATGCCCTGCTGCTCAGACCTGTGAAAAGGTACAGGCACGTGCCCCTCTCCATGCAAGTGAGGGGGATTTGCCTTCCTGTGCTGTGGCTACACATTTACCCAACACTTTCCACACACAAACAGTCGGCCCACGAGCACAGATGGTGCATGATTCACTCGGGGCTCTGATCACTGGCTGCTGCTGGCTTTGGATCGGGCCACAGCACCAGGAAATTACTGCAGGCAGTTGTATCATTCAGTAGTGGTTTTGCAGCCAAAGGCCCCAGCTGCCCTTCCTTGAGTGGCAGCTTGGAACAAAGAGACCAGTACAGGACAGTAGGACTTCAAACATCTCCTTATTCCTGGCAATAGCAAAAGTATAAGAAATAAGCTCAAGCTGTGAAGGGATGCACATTTGATCAGCAAGGCAGACTGCTGCAGCCATCCTTCAACCCTCCTGGTGCCTGTGGTCCTACTGGCACTTGGTACATCCCACTGGATCCAGGGACAGCCTGGTAGAAGCAGCCAGGTCAGCAGCTGGGACACTGGCCCTTCTGCTCCTGGAAATGCTCAGCATAATTAATTCAGGGACAGATGCCGCTGGGTGATTTACCTGTACCACAGCAGGTTGGAATTTGTGCCTTAGGAGGTAGATGCTTTTCCCTGTTATTATTAACAACTCTAGGAGAAGGTTGCTTTCTTTAAACACCTATAAATACTGCAAATCCTGAGTCATCCTTCCAGACAGGATGCTCAGACTATCACAGGTAAGATTTTGTGAATGTGTTGTCATGGCCACACAAGGACATGTATTTAAAGGTGCCTGTAGGGATGTTATCCTGACACTGACTTTTGAGAACAAACTTTAGGTAGCAAAAGGGTACAAACAAACACCTCTCTTTTGGTGACACATAGCCCCATGACCATCTTGGGACTTCGCAAACAGAGCATTTGGCTTAGTTCTCAAGCCTCTCACCCAAAGGCCATCAGACAGCCCTTCAGATGGAGGACACCCTGTGCCACTCCAAGGTAAACATTATTACTCACCTCTGTGCTGCCTAGATAGTAAATAAGTACATATTCATGGAGCAAGAAGAGCATTGATTTAGGAATGACCAGGCACTTCCATTTTGTACATGTTGGCACAGTCCTCCAGGCTTCTCTTTTGTTCATGAAACCAAAATTATTAAGTGCAAAAAGAAAACAGCTGAGAACTGGAGTGGACATCACTGAACTAAGAGCAACTGGCATATGCACAGCACTGGGGGACACGTTCTCTTAGATTAATGTGCCAGCTTGGTGTCGTGAAAAAGCTTCCCTGATACTCTTTTTTTTTTGTTTGTAAATAATTACAAATATTTTGCCCAGATGGTGTTTATATCGCTGCCTAAAACACTCGGTATTAACGTCGTTTCAAATTTAAAAACAATTGTGACAAATATAGCAATTTCAAGACAGATATCTCTAGGTACTAACTCAGAGCCTAACTCTATGAAGCATTGTTACAAATAGATCTGCATGGGAGCTTTTTAAAACAAAATTCAAGGTAGAGAGCAGTTTAAAAGATTACCCCTTTTTAGCTGTACTTGCTTAAAATTGAAATAATTAACTAACAAAATCAGTGGCTCTTATTCCAGAGTTGTGCCTGCATTGTTATATAAATAGTTTAACTGTACTATTTAGCCTTTAATTAAAATTTCTACAATAATCTGGAAGTCAAGAAATAGTTGTTATTTCCAAACTGTGAGCAGAAGGAAGAATATTTACAGGACAAACTTCCAAATGTTGATTTAATTTTTAAGTAAGCTTTTAGATGTGTTTTTCTGTTTTAAAAAACCCAAGCACTTTTTCATCTCATTTGACGTTCTAAAACATCCTTAAAATAATGAATACAGTTATGCCTATTCACACAAAATAAGCAGTGCATGCAAGAATAGCTGTGTGATATGAACCTTGCTGTTTATTAAAGGAAGCCTTGCTTATCTTTGTAAAAAGAACTTGAGAAAACAAGTTATTCATTCTATAAAAATCTGTGTAATAAAAATCATAGAAGTGCAAGACAACAGATTTATTCCAACGTAGTTTCATGTTTTGAAGCAAACAGTAAAAATAAATTTCAGATATATTTAGATGATGCTTAAAAAGAAATCTTCACTGTACTTATTTACAGTCAAACACAGACCACTTGTGGCAAAGCAACTGCTGATTACAGGATAGGAGCAGAAATGGGCTTTGTGTTTGTTACAGGCGGAGACCAAGGTTTTTTGAGAAGGTACTGTTAGCAGTGTCACAGGTTGGAGGTGACTGGTTGGAAGGGACTTCAGGAGATAATACTATCAGGTATTCAGGTCTGTCTCCAGTTCCAAGCAAATGTAGGTCAAGTATGGAATACAACAGGCATGGATTTTCAAGGATTTGACTCTAAGAAAGAGCCAATAGCAGCTGTGAAGGAGGATAACCCAATCAAATCCAAGTTTCCCTAGTGTCCTGACATGAATCAAGCACTTCTAGATTGTATGGGAGGAAACATACTTTCTTTTAAAGGCTAGCATCCAGCTCAACTACCTGACTCACGTTTTGGCCAGGCAGAAGTTGTTTAGAGACACCCCACATGAGTTACCCCCTCAAAGAGATGAGCTGCTATCCCTGACAGGCAGCTGGATGCTGTTCATAAAGCAGCTGCCGCTGAGGCCGTATTATTTGCAGCCAAACCATTTCATCCCCAGTAATCAGCTGTAATGCCACAGCAAGAGATGTCCCCTACAAGGAAATAACAGAAGCACACTGTAGGTGGCACATACAACACCCACCATTTAGGTTCCATTCTAAGAACTTAATATTTTGTTTGTTTCCTGTCTTCATTGAAGTCTTCTGAAAACCAAAAAAAATGCATATCTAACCTTACCTGTATGCAGTGTGCTATGTGTAATGTGAGCATTTTCTGGTCACAAATTGAGAAAAAACAGCCAGACATGAGATCTTTCTGGGAGAGGCACTACCACTCTCCATTCCAAGAACTTTGCAACAAATTCGCTGTTTAGAAAGGGGTATGGATTTTCTTCAAGGCACTAAACCACTTTCCTGTCACACCTGGCCCTACTGCGGGCTAAGAATGATTCAAGAACAACCTTCACTTGCACCCAGCTACTATGCAAAATTAATTGGACTATTTAAATTCAGCTAGCTGTGGTTATCCAGAGCTCAGCAAAGTTCAAGAAACTGATAAAACCCCAGAAAAAATATGCAATTATGATCTGGAATTAAACAGTGAGCTCTAGACACAGAAATAAGAAAGGAGCAATTGAGACATTTATTCACTTTAAGAAGATATGCTGAAGAGAGCAGCTGTTCATCTAAAGACAATAAGGCTGGAATATCTTTTAATTACTAAAGAGATTAAATAAGGAACTTGAATGTCTGAATATCAACTATTTGCATCAATTTGGATGTAGTCACTCGTGAAGTCACTAGTGCTGCTAGCTCATTCTGGTGGGGAGCTCAGCGTGTGAAAAGGTCATTAAATGCTGTTTGGGGATGGACAAGGCTTTCTGACCCAAGAGGTCCTGTTCCTTTATGAGGCTTGGTTATGTTCTCTACCAAGTTTGTTCTCCTCCTACTCTGCATCTTTACCTTAAGAGACACAGTGCACTTCAAGATGGAGCTACTGGCTGCCAAAAGACTTCTCCAGGAAGATGCAGCATCCATTAGAAGCCTGTACTAATTGCTACTCCCAGGCGCCCTTTTCAGATCTGTAAAACAAGCAAACTGATCCCAAGGCAATGCTGAGCATTTCACACTCTCATGCAGTAAAGAAGGGATTACAGAGAGCAGCCACTGTGTTAAAACAGAAATTCATGTTTTGTAGGGCCAGTGGTATTTTATGGGACTTACCATGCCTGGAACAATTTAATGACAGTTACAGATTACCTATTTATTCCTTACCATTTCCAAGTTTATGATCAATTGTCTCACTTTTTCAGGCCAGCAGTGTTGCCAGGTACCTGAAAAAGATGTGCAGGGGCAGCCAGGACCCTTGGTATGTATTTAGAGGCTGAGGGTGGTTCTGTTGTAACTATGTGATGGAATTATCCATCACATAAAGTGAGTAAAGGTATTTCTGACACACCACCATGATCTGCAGCCACATTTGTGGAGGGCAGTGTAAACCACTGCAGCTATTGCCCTGACAATTTATATTAATAAGAGAAAAACATAGACTTTAAAGCAAAGGTAGGACAAACACGAGCAATTGCTTTTATTTTTTTGGATATTTGGGTCTAATTCTAGCTGAATTAACTTCACCCACTCCACAAGCTCTGCTACTGCCAGATGTGTAAAGTGACTTCAGTGATAGCAAAGAGATTTTAATTTCTGTTGAATTACTGTAATTTCTTGATTTCACTTTGCAGACAGTGTTTTGAGGCAAACAATATGGGTCATTTCCTGGCAGGGGAACTGGAGGACAAGTTTAAGGAAACCAAAATGATCTTAAGATGAGAGTTTGGCTTTCAGCCTATGGTGACCAGAAATGCCCTTGACCATTTCCCAAGATGGACTTCTCATCAAACACATGATCATTTTTATTGCTAAAAGTTCAGTCTATTAAACAGGAAACATCAACAGTTTTTGTCAAGATCTGATAAACTCCCTTAGTCTGCTGGGATTATTTCTGTCCATTGCTTCCATAGAAATTAAAGAGTCATCTGCTTTGCCACCTGGCTGTGGCACCTCCAGCTGGACTTCAAGCTTGTTTTATGCTATGTACATTTAAACAACCTTGGCAGATGGAACAGTGGGTCCTTCCAACACACACCTGCCTCAGGTCTCCCGAGCTGTGGCATATGGCTTGTAGGTAATTGACTGCCTCAGAAAATGATCCCATGCAAACAACAACTTGGCCTTGAGTAGGCCCAAATTTTTACTAGTACTTCAAAAGCTCATGTAGGAAAATGGCATCTTTCCTATTTCAAAAAACAAACATGCCAGAAGCATTTTCATCATATGCTTTTAAATTTGCCATTCACAGTCAAATTCTGCTGCATTTGGGCAGAGGCTAGTTTTCCACATCAGCTGGCCATAAATGCTAGCTAGAATGAAGAAAGATAGTGCAGGAACTTTGGCCTTGATTCATCACTTTGTGATCCGTTTAATACCAGACAAATTTCATCTGAGTTCTACAATAACCTGCCAGGAATTAGTGATGGGTAATGTTAATACTACAAAGTGGAAAACTGAGACTTGTAAAATTAATCAGTAATTCATTCATGTGTTGCCAGAGCAGGAGGGAACCATAAAAATTTTAATAAGAAGCTTAAATTTCAAAGATGCCCCATTGCTATAATGCTAATGCAACCACCAATTTTCCAGGTCCCCTTCTGTCATGACAGGTAAAAGAATTATAAAAGAAAGGCCTCATAAAATCGGGCCTGCTCTGCTAAATTGCCAAAGTTAGCTTGTCACTTCTAAATAATTTGCGAGTTCCCATGCGAAAACAATCTTGGTATGAAAACTCGTTAGCATAACAAACCTATTCCTGGGTTGAAAAACAAACACACCTGCTATAACAAGGGATTCGTCCCATGAGAATCAGCTATAACAAGGGATTCGTCCCATGAGAATCAGTAAAGAAAATATGTAAACAACCCAAGAGTACAGAGATTTGATAGACAAGTAGAACACCTTTTACTAATCAATAGAGTAATTGGCAAGAAAGCTATTAACCAATTAAAGTTGCACCCGAGGTCTGTTAAAATTGTATAAAATGAGTTGTGAGAATAAAGAGTTGGCTTTTCCTACATGAAAATAATGGAGTCATGGCTTTCTTATTGCAGTACCCTTGGCTTATTACAATTCCACCAGCTGGATGACCAGGACAGAATCTGGTGGCAGTTTATGGCTCTGCTGCCTGTTCCTACTGATGCATGTTCCGTGCAGTGGGCATACTCCCAAGGACCAGGATCAGGCCAGAAAGGCAACTCAGCATACCCCTGCTGAGGAGCAGAGACAGCATCCTGGTGTGGCATGGCTGAGCAGCCACCATGAAGCTTTTGCAGCATTCTCAGCACGAGGTGCTGTGGGACATCACCCTGTGGCTCCACAGGCTTATGTTGTACATCTGCTCTCCACAGTTTATTGCAAAACAAATATTTCCAACAGCTCGGTGCTAGGATTTGGGATTTGGTGTATGACTTTGGGGTGCTCTCCTCTAAGGTTATCCTTTTCTAACAGAAATCAGTTCATCTGTATCAGCTTCATAACAAGTCTCATTCTTATTTGCAGAAGGGCTTGTGTTATAGAGTCATTACTGTATATACCACATGGACTGTGGCAACACACAGATATTCTAAGGAGGATGTAATTTGAGGGCTTTGCTTAATAAACGAAATCTTTACCCATAGCACAGAACTGGTATGAAATGGCCGAGTCCTTTTTTTTTTTTTCTGGAAATATTTCCTGTGAGTCTCCACAGCACCAGCTGACACAGTGATGGGGAATGACCCTTCTTTACTCACCGCATCAATTTTCTGTCACCATTTGTGTTGTTTTGTTATTTTCCCCTTAGCTGTTTGTCTTTTCTAGTCCTTTAGTTCACTCATGTGAAAGTACTGGGGCAGTCATTCCAAAAGAGAAATAGAAAGCTGTAATCAAAATGAGTGGGATGTAATTTATCTATCACATAGATTGTCATCAGTGGTTTTGTGCAAAGAATCCACAAAAAAAGAGCTTGTACCAATACACATGGGTTTCTCCACTCCAAGACAGAAATGATTATTGGGTTTTGACCTCTATTTGAATTTTCATTTTCCTCTTGAGAAAAAAAAATCCCTCTTCATTTTGTTTCAAACATAGTCCCTGCCTTGCTTATGAAGAGCAAGGCTGAAAACGTAAATATGTTCAGTTTGCTTATTCTTGAAGGTTTGCTGTTACAAAAAAAATTGCTGATTAAAATCCATCTTCTTCTTCAAGTATTCTAGATGAGTGTCACCTGCAATGCTAGAAAGCAGTGTCTGGAAAGCTTTATAAGCCATATAAAAGATTGGCTTGTAGTTCTGCACAATGAGGCTTTTTCAGCTTTCTGGAGGATCACATGTGTTTGACCTTCCTGAAACAAATTACTGTTACATCCTTTGATGCCACCTCTCTGGAAAAAAGATAGCTCAGCTGTGCAAGGAGGTCCTTGGTGTCAACAGAGATGGCTGACTGGCTTTCCCAAATGCCCCTAATTTGCAGTTTTCTCCTCTCTTTCCACCTGAAAAATGCAACTGAGGGACAGGAATATTCACATGCACAACTGTGCCTTATATATGAATACATATATAGATATCTATAAATATATATGTATTTATTGCCAGGGGTTGATGAATCAAGGAGCTCAGTAGAGGTGAGGCTGCTGCAGCTCCATGTCCCCAGAATACATAGTCTCTGTATCAAGAAAATAGTTCAGAAATGGAGTTTAATGAGAAGTCAGGCCACGCAGTGATGACCAGCCACAGGGCATAGCCAGACAAGTGTGCTGACCAGCCACTGTTCACACATAGGAGTCTCCTTTTGTCCACTTTGACTTTACCTTTGCACATTCACTCCTGCCCAGACCACCTTGATCCTTCCCCTTCCCCACATCCCTGAATAGTCCATCAAAAGTCTTGTACCATCTCCTAACGTACTTCCTCAGCATGACACAATGTTTCATATCCACCCCATAGGCAGTGAGCCTGTCAGTCTGAAAAGAGCTTTGGAGAGCCTCTTCCTCTGGCTGTTTATCAGCCCCTAGGGCTGAGAACTCCCTGTGACAGCCTGGGAGGGCTCATAGCTAAGACTCCCTCCTCGGCCATTTTGTACAAGGGCACTCTAACACAATGCACACCTATAGATTTACCTGCTTTTCCTGTAGGTTGCTGCTGCCACTCAGATCGCATGCAGTACAGGAAGGGCAGTCAAGATCTCCCTAGTATCAAGAGAGATGAATAAAATCTGTAGTGAGAGAAGTCTGCATTCTCTGATTCTGCACCCCCTTTAGAAGTTTACCTAAACGAAATTTTAAGAGTTTTCAGTCAGTTCTATGATAGCAAATAAACCTTAGCAATGGTAAGTTCACCTTCACTTTGCTTCAGTTACCTTATGATGTGCTTATCTTCTTTTCTGAAATAAACTTTCACTCCTAATTAACAGTGACCTTGTCTAGGTCATTCATCTCTCCGTGTTTCTCTTCTCCCTTTTGTTCAATTAAGACAATAAAACAATGCACCCACATGGGTATTGTGAAACTTAATTAACTGATGTGTGCAGGACACTCTGAGGTTCTGCAAAGGAGAGCACTGTAAGCATAGAAGATTAATATTAGGATGAGTGCTGCATAATAACCTGACACAGCATCTGTAAGTGAACAATTTTTTTTAAATCACTCTAGATTTTCTGATGCATTGAAATAAGTTCTGCTGCAGGGCCTTCACGTTAAGCGCCAAAAGCACAAAAGAGGGAGTAGCTTGCAGTCCCAGTTAATTGCTCAATTAAATAAAATAGCTTATAACTCGACTTGGTGATCTTGAGGCTGTTTTCCATTCTAAATGAGTCTATGATTTGCAGAACACAAGATCCACTCAGTTTAATGCTTATATGCTCTCACCTGTATTCATCTAAATCTTCATATTCCTTTCAGCACTGCCATTGGAATAACAGGTACAAATTGACCCTAAAACCTTCACAAAAAGGAGCATTAAACAACCTGGAAAGTTTATTAAACTAGTTTCTTTTACAAATCTGGGAAAGGTGTATCTGATAATCTAGGTTTACCTACTAGATTTCCTTTCAGCAGTATCCCTGCCACGACTTCTGTCAATGCAATTTGTTCTCAGTTCTAGTCTCATGCAAAGCTTGGGTGAAGCTCAGTAGGTACAGACATAAGAAAGAAATTAAATACCACACCACTCAAAGAAAGAACAGAATTCTACATTGTAAAATCAGGAAAAGACTGTGTAAAAATTCCATACTTTAAAATATGTTCATTTTGTAGTTTATTATATGTACTAAATGTATTATATATTATTTTTTACCACATTTTAAATGACTTTTCCAAAAGTATCTAGCTGTTTAGTTGAGTAACTTCCCTGATTATGCCCAAAAAATCACAACCAGGAAATGCAGTTCAGCTTTTCAATGTAAGACATAGTAGATGCCAGGATTTTAGTGATGCCACGGTCCTTAGAAGCCAGGTGATGCACAGTTAATTTTTAGACATTTACCAGGCAACAGTTGGGACTAACAGAAGGCCATGAACAACTCCTTAATTTTCTTTCCTGAATCTGAGCTGCTGGATTTATATTTCAACTATTTTTCCATCAGAGGTCTTAGCCATTGAAAAAAGATCATACAGCACATTGGTTAGATTAGATAAGTGATTTTCTTTAGTGGGTCTAAGTACTCAATAAATCTGTTCCTTTGTAAGTATAATATAAAATTGCTCTTCCCATTTTCATGTGCTTAGAGCTAAGAAATTCTACCTGAAAGAGAGAAGTGAAGAAAAATCTCAGAGCCATTCTATGATATTGCAAAAAAATATAAGCCCATGATTTTGCTTTTTGTTTGGATTTTCTTTTACCTGTCATTTCTGTTTTGACATGTTTCCCAAACTCCTGTTATCAACCTTTTTAATAATTAACATTAAACTATGAATGATGGTTTAACACACAATGAAACATTCAACTATGCTACAGTTTCTTCTGTTTCTCCCCCTCACTTTCACCAACAAACAACTGAGTTTGATATGCTTACAAAAGAGAAAAAATTACATGTTTGCCTGGAGTAGGAGAGAACTCAACTTGAGGATCAAGATGTACTTTCCTCTGTTATTGTTCTGTAGTAGCACTAATTTGTCAAACTGTCTTTTACATGCCAAAAATCACACTTCATACACCAAGTCATCCAAAGTCTGAGCTCAATACACAGAAGAAAAAATTAAATAGGAACAAACAGAGGTTTCCTTCTATTTTAGCATTTCATTATTTAAAAAATGGTGTTTCATGCAATCTAATCACTCTCATACTTTTAGTATATAATCATCATCACAATATCTCTCACAGCACAGTCAACAACTGCAGCTCCTTACATGATGAGGTTTCTATATCCAGCAGTGTGATCTCATCTCTAAGAGGAACTGCATTAAACCATTGCCACAAAAAATGTGAGCCCAGTGTTTCAGATGTAAGACATGAAAATCCATATCATTTTTCCTCTTGAGGAAAATGGATGATAGGAACAAGGAAAGGCTCTAATTTCCCTACTTCACATACTGTGTCTTACCACTCTTAAATGTGTCACTGTCTGCAGGTCCTCAGGAGCGTGAGTTTAGTTCTACTATTAGTTATGACTGTTAATGCACTAGCTTCTACCCCTAAGCTGTTCAATTGCAAACCCAGTGTGTTCAGCACTGCAGGAACACAAAATACCCAGCTGTCAACTTGTGGGGCCGAGTCATTGCAAAGGACTTAGAGAGCCTGCCCCTACCTCCCAGAGGTTCTTTTGAATGTTTCTGGCATTAGTGTCGCTGTAAAGTATAACCTGCCACACAACATGTGGGTTGCTTGAAAGGCTTAAATGCTACAATACACAGGAACTAGATGCTTTGCTAGGCATCTTATTCAAAACTAAGCTGAGATGATGCCTCTCACTCCAGTTTTCTGTAGCATCTGGCATTTTACAAACACTGATCAACCATGCCTAAGATTTCCCTTATACAGGGAACCCCTTATATAGTAACTCCTCAATGTGTGGGACAAAACTGAAATAGAGAGTGGTTGAAAAAAATATTTTATTGCTTGGAAGTCAACATCCATGAAGCTGACTGTGAGTCCTTGAAGATCAAGCTCTGGCTTCATAACTGGTTTGAACTGACCTAAATCTGGGCTGTTATTTAAAGGGATAGTTCTACCTTCTGCTCTCTGGCCCTAGCCACATTTTCTCACTTGTGCCAACACAAGATGTTGTGTGGATGCACAGAAGGTTGGATCAGGGAATTCACCTAACTAAAAATACAGAAAAGAAACAACCAGGCAGATGGTTTAGTCACATCAAATGGACCATGGAACTGAACCCTCAGGTTCAATGCCCCTGCATTCTGCTTCGGAAGAGCTGCACTTGAGGTAGCTGGGGGAGGAAAAACTGAAAGGACTCTTAGCTGTGCTGTGCCTGTTCAACATGGGTTGGATGAGCAAAACCCTGTGCACAGAGGGCTTGGGCTCTCCATGCCAGAATGGCCCAGAGCTCTCACACAGTCCACACTGGAGAGTTCCCTTGGGCACTCTCAGCAGGAGCACAGGCTCAAACTTGGCTAACAGCAGCAGTTAAAGGGGGCACTGGGTGCACATTGAAGTGGAGGAGAGACTTTGGGGTAAGTAGTGCTCCATCTTGGCTGGAATAGTAAAGAGCTCCTTTTTCCTGCTCTGCTCTCCCTCCTGCATCTCACGCTCTAAGTGAGATGGTGCAGTTTTCTCACTTCTGCTTCAGCCCATCAGCACTGAGGTGACACTCTCTGCCATCCCTTCTCAAATAATCCATGCTTCCCCTCACTCCCCACCTTACTTTCTCTTGTACAAGTAATACAGGTTTTCTCCTTTGCCACAAATGTCTTTACCAAATGTCTTTACCCTGAGTTTCCACTTCTTCACCCCTTCTTACCCAAGCTCCACAAGATTCCATGCCTGGGCATACTCAGCATTCTCAAGCTCCAGGCCATATTTTTGAACAGCCAAACTCAGTCAGGGCAAATCCAAAACACAATCCAAATCTTTCTATCTATGTTGGCGTGAATGTGCTCAAAATGCTTGCTAATATTTTAAATCAAACTCTTAATGGCCACTCAGGAATGGAAGGGGTCCTTTAGCCCCCCTGTAAGTCACAAAGAAAGATGATATCTTGAATAAAACTTCTGTGAAAAAAAATTGCTTTGTCCTATTAAAGCAGATTTCAACTAATTGGAAACAATACACTGTAGGGTTTTTAAAATAGTTTAATCAAAATGTTCCCCTTTGGCTATGTTTATCATTGAAACACAGCCATTTTATGAAACAAAAAGACAGCACTTGGCCTGGTTTGCAGCCAATATGCTGAAGGCTTCAGAAACAGTTTTATCATCATTTAAATCAAATGACAGTGCTGAACATTTTAAGAAAATAAAGGGCAACAATGTAGGATCCTTTCAGTAGATGAGTCCTCGGACCAGTTCACAAAATTATTTATGCCCAAGTGGATCTGAAGTAGTTGGTTGTTTCCTTTTGTCTTATACTACTAAGAAAGGACAAAAACTTGAGGGGAAAAAAAAAAGATGGTTCAATCTTCTTTTTTTTTTTTTTCTCTTACTTGTATAGAATGCCAATGAATATATTTAATTTCTACCAGTCTTTTACAAAGTCTTTTATTGTGATAAGCATCTACTAGTTTTTGGAAGTGATCATCTCTCTCTTCACTGTGCAGAGATGCAAAGCATCTTTCTTAGGATAGAGGCCAGATTCACCTTTCCTAAATTGTAGCATTTACTTAAGTTGCCTCTCATCTGAGCCTGAATTGTCCTTCTGATGGTTATCTACTTCCATTAACTACAAAGAAAACATAGGTCAAAAGCAATCAAAACAGACATCTCACTGCAGCACTTCCTTAGGGACGAGGCACCAATGTCCATGAGTACTCCCTTCAGGCATTGTATACTTGTATATGTTTCTGTGTGCTTGTGTGAGGTAGATTAGACCCTGCAATTTGATGATAAAAAGGCTAAGTCTGTGTTGGGGGAAATATAAGAATCTAAGGGGTCTGGGAAATTATTTTCCAGCAGAAAAATCTTTTTTTAAATGTACTTGATGTTTATTCATCTGCAAAAGTCTTGGCAGGTATTCAGCATCACCTACACGCTGGGAAAGGATCTTATTCTTTTATTTCCAGTTGTAGCACTGATAATTTCTGCGACCTTGGACAGATGAATTCCCAATTCCATGTCCTGTGCCCCTGTCCACCTTTTAACTCTTCTGTCTGTTTAGATTATGAACTTTCTGCTACAAGGACTGGGGTGTTATATGATAACAAATTATGACAAGACAAATCTGTGTCATTAGAACCAGGGTTTTTCAGAAAAATTGCCTTTTGCCAAGGCTCTTCCTCTAGAGGATGTAGACAGAGAGGGTTGGTTGGGAATATTCTCAGCAGTAACAGAGCAAGAGTTAGAAGGAATTCAAGACTAAAAGCCCTCTGTAGCCCGAAGGTGACTTGGAGGCCAGGCAAGCTTTGGGTAAAGGTACTACAGAGAATTAGGGGAATGTATTGCACAACATCTCATATTGTCCCAATGGAACCTATGTTAGAGGATTGGGAAGAAATGAACACCCACTGATTTGCAGAGAAATGTCAAGGAATGAAGACTTGTGGAGAGCAGCTGTACGAAGCCTTCAGAGTCAGTTCATGCTTTTAGAGCCTACCATGGGACATATTAAGGAACCACATGTGCACTTTGTGTGTGTCATGCACAGACTGAGGCATCACACCTGATCAGAGAAATTCCATTTACATGAAGATTCTTTACACCTTTAGCATTACCAATTAAAGCAACACAAATCTAATGTTCAGTCCCCCAAAATCTGAATAGTCTTAGTTTATTAATGGTTTAAAATAGTATTAATGGTCTTAAATTGTTTTGGAGACCTAAATGTAGTCCCCACACCCCTTATAATCTACAAAAGAGAGATGATGCCAGCAGTTTCCCTTCCTCTTCCCCTCTAAAGCTATGCAACATCTATCACTTTTCTGCTGGTCCAGACTTTGGATGTCCAGAAACTGAAGATAGAAATAATTTTTAAACCCTTCCAGACTATAAGGATCTGCACTGATCCCAGACTACAATAGGAAAGTCTTATAGCTGTGTTGACCAACTCTGACAAGAGCCTGTTACACTTTACTCTAAAATTGGTTTCAGTTCCCCAGAGACAATTCGTAAAAGCTGAATGCCATTTGCAAACAGGGACTGTTGCATTGTCCTTGAAAAAGGCACATGAAAATGCACCTCAAAATTTTATAAAGCACTACAGTTTGCTCACATTAATTTTTGAATAATTTATGCATGATATAAAAATTACCAAATATGATGATATGTGATCAGTGATTAATGAACTACTCACCAATGAAAGACAGGTTCTTCATTCTGGTACAACTGAAGTCAGGGAAACAGGCTGGATGAGTTCATGATATTTATTCCAGATCTGTTTTCTGTTATTGCATGGTTGTAATACTCTATCATATGTGAAAAACTCATGCATACAGAAAAATTCTATGAGCACTCACCCTCATTTAAACCACATTTGTCACCCTCATTTAAACCACAATTGTCCTTTAAAACTTTTTTTTAAGTGCCTGAAACAAATTAACTTGTTTATCACTCAGATTTTAAATTTGGCAGTTAGTGTCATAATTTTACAGCTTGTCTACATGAATAAGTTAATTTTATGATCATCCATAACAGTAGCTACATTAACATTGTACTGAAATGCAGCAATTCAAGTTCTTGTCTTTTAGATTAGTTTTCCTGTAAGAATGATCTAAAAATCTCCTTGAATATATTTCCTCCATTAACTGCCCACAATTCAAAAAAGACAATACAAAGTACTTGAATTTTAAACTGTCCAGTTAATTTAATAGCGAAGCATGCTATTTCCTATTAATATTCTATATGCCTACCTTCTCTAATAAGCAATCCAAAGCACTGCATGGGCAGTTAGGAAGAAGCAGCCTCGGTACACTGGATCCTTTGAAATGAGTAGATTATTCTGACATGCTCAAATTTTACATGATGCACTTAAAAGCTTGTTTGTAAGAAGCTTTCGGCACAGTGCTCAGTGAAACAGAAAAATTGTCATCAAAATTAGAGTAAAATAGTAGTATTTAGCATTACATAAGAAACCATTACTATTGCATCAGCTTCTTGTTTTAATTAGAATGTCTTTGCTAGAAAAAGCTTGGCCATTTGCTCATCCTACCTCCACTTCTTCCCATCCTTGTCACTACTGTGACTACCTTCACCTCTCTCCCTCCTCTATCAGGCACATGATTTCATGGTGGCACAGATGCCACATGGCTAAAGCTTGCCCAAGCATTCTAGCATGCAATGCCTATACAAGTCAAGGAGTGAAATTGAAGTTTCACCTATGAAAGGAGCAAGGTGTTCTCTGAAACTGTAATTGTATAATTATTTTCTGTTGTTGCTTCAATCATTAATTGCTGTGGATGACTAAATGAAGTAGCAAGGAACAAAGGAAACAGGATCAGGGTAAAAAACAATATGGCCTTGACACATTGGGTCCCATCTCTTCAACCCCATATAACCACACAGCAGTTATCCAGGTCAAAAGCAAGTACCAAATTCCTCTCCATGGCACAGATCCCAGAGTACTCTCTATCACATAATCAGCCTTAAGCTGCAGTTACACAGAAGAGCAAATACGTCACCAGTGACATAAAATAATGGGGTGGAGGGGTGGAAAGACTTGCTAGTGGCTAAAAAGAACTGCTAGTCAGGCTTTAACAGCTGAATAGAACAAGGACAAGGAACTCTGACAATGTGATGGTCTCACCTAGGAAAAAATTCCTCTCTGACCCCAATCTGGTAATCATTTTATTCACAAGTGCAGGACATGGTATGTCTAAAGAATGCCAGGCACAGAAGATCAGTTTCCCTTGGACATAAATCCTGCTTATAGCTATGATCAACGTCAAACGTGTCAGAGAGAGACAAAAATATTTTTTTAAAGCCCAAATATTCATCAAAGGAGAAACCTGGTGGTTCTTATACGATGCAGATAAGCATTAGAAGTTCTAACATGGATTGATGCAGCAGTAATATATCACAGACACAGAGCCCACCAGGCCAGTTTGAGATACCTCAGATGTCTCAAGAACCACTAGATCAGTAGAATATCTTCAGCAACCTCTCACAAACCTGGTAGTGTCCCTCATGTTTTACTTCATACCTGCCTTACGGGAGCTGCACTAATAATTAACATATCTAAGTTTACGAACAGACATTTTGTAAGGGACACCCAGTGCTTCACTTCAGCCCAGGTAAATAAAGCCCCCTACATTCTACCTATCTAACATAACCCATTATCTTTCAGAAGAATTTGCACTGAAAAGAGAGCAGGACTGATGCAGACAAATAACTCTGCTTGAATTTCCATTCCAGATCAGAAAATATGAAATTAATCCATGCAAGATAAGGAACCAGCAGTCAAAAAAAGCTGATAAAAACCCAGCACAGCGCAGCATTAGATATGATAGTTATTTTTCTGGCTGGAAGGTTAATATTACAATAGACTGAGGGAGAATTTAATCTCAGGTATCCAACATCTGAGGATTCTTTTCCACCACCCAAAGCTGATGAATCACTTCCAGCATCTGAGGAGAAGCCCATGCTTGTGAGTCCCAGGCACAATCATCAAGATCCTGAGGATTTCTGCTTCGGTTGAATACTTGATTTTACCTAGCTTTAAACTCTATTACTCCAACTAGATAGCTTCGGAAATTTCATCCAGCCCAACAGCTTTCACAGCACCCATTCTCGTGTATGTCACCATTCTGCCAGGTGACCAGTGCTAAAACACTATACCTCCACTGCACAAAGGCTTTGACTCTTCAGTAACTTCAAGACCAGGGCAACAGTGGGTGCCGAGGACTTGTTGGGAGGTGGATCTCAGAGATAAATGAGAAATCTGAAAGCCCAAGCTGGCCTTAAGCAGAATATCTGTACTTTTCTTCACCCACACAAATGAGTCTCTTGGTATGGTACCAGATGTGCTGGCAGCTGGTTTCCAGCTAAAATCTGCAGCAGCCAAGTGAACTGACCAGAGACTTCCATCTTCTGAGCTGTGTGTATATCACCTGCCTTCAGTTCACACTAAAAGGGATTTTACATTTATTAGTGATTTACAGGCCAGTGTCACCATTACTCTGTGTCTTGGAGAACAACACATCATGTGCTTCTACATCCAAGTACAGATTAGTTTTGCCACTGCTGGCAACTGCAGCAAATGTACAGCTTGTAAGCTGTGTAATTTCTTAGCAGTGATAAAATTGAGGTTGCTCTCATTACAGATAGGAACCTTTAAAGGAGCACATCACTGTCCCATGGATGACGACATTTACAAGTGTTTTCCTGTTTCTAGTGAGCAAAAAATATCGCATATACTGGTAATACTGTAGTGGAAATACACTGCTGCTGGAAAAGTAAAATCCAAGACAATACAACGTTTTCCATGAGGCTAACAGCAATACACATGAGTTTCATGCCCAATAAATGCACTGGAAATTAAACACAGCTGACACTATTTCAACAAGTGTTCTAATTCTCTTATAATCAAGCGCATTAACAACACACCATATTCATTTTCAGTGGCTTCAGCTTCTCAGCCTCGCATATTAGAACAATTCAACACATCTGGGACTGAGTTAATGTCACAAACAATTTCATACACTTAGAATGATCTTCTCACTTTGCATTACATAGAAGACAGTTCTCAGAGAAAATGGTCAGTTTTACAACAGCCAAGGGCTTGGCTACTTGGACCATGGGATTCACTTTGAGAAACCTGGTCCCAGGGTCTGGTGGGGTCCATTTTTTGGAGAAGTTGAAGAGCATCTTTGGTCATAGACATGCCAAGTTGGTGAAAAGGGCTTAAAATTAAGGTTAGAGGTCCATTCCAAACCAAGTTATTCTGTGAATACCCTCTTCTTGTTTCAGTCACCCTTAGAATTGAAAATAGTTTTATTAATTAGAGGCATATCACCTGGGTTTAAACAGCACCTTTTTTGTGCCTGGTACATGTGAACATATTCATTGCCCCACGGAGCTGATAGTTTAAATTGTGCAGATAGCAGACCACATCTTCATAAACTTGTTATAGATATCAACAGGGGGAAAAAAAAGGCAGAGCAAGACAAAACCAAGCGAGTAAATACATCTATTTTGCAATGGAATCTGGGATAGGATATGAGGACATGCAAGGATATAACTGCTCTTTTCAAAAGTGTATCAACTGTAAATAGAAAACTGAGTGGGGATGGAGAGAGTTTTCACTAGATCAAATGCTCTGGAGATCTATCTATAAAGCTACTTCCAGTAAAAGATCTGGACACTGCAACTTCTGAGTCTTTTCCCTCCTAATTCATTGGTTAGGCTTCATCCAACAAAGGATTTATGTGGCTAAAGCCGGCAATGTTCCCAAAGGCAGATCCAAATTCCCACACCTAGTTGCTGCTTAACCCTGGACAAGTTTGAGAACCAAGATGATGCCTTATGTTTCCTAAGTACCCAGAGTTTGCCGCTCCTTCTTTCTTCCCATAGCCATGCGTGTTGGTTTAGCACAGATGGTAAAAACCACTTAGTGACTGACTTTTAAGATTGATGGCCAATTAAATATAGGGATATACCTCTGGGTCATACAGGCTTAAAATGGCGGGAGACAGCCCTTTTCCGGCCTTGAACAGGCGAAGGGCCGGCCCTGCTCTGCCCTGTGACCCCTCAGGGCCCCAGCGGCCGGCCAAGGGAAGGGGCGGCTGCGGCTCCTGTCTGCCCAGCGCCTCCTGAGGGCAGCTCCGGGCACGGCTGGGCTGGCCCTGCCCCACGGGCCCCGCACGGCTCCTGCGTGTGGCCTGGCCGGGCTCTGCTGCTGCTCAGGGCTCTGCTGCTGCTCCGGGCTCTGCTCCTGCTGCTCCGGGCTCTGCTGCTGCTGCTGCTCCGGGCTCTGCTGCTGCTCAGGGCTCTGCTGCTGCTCCGGGCTCTGCTCCTGCTGCTGCTGCTGCTCCGAGCTGTGCTGCTGCTGCGGGCTGTGCCCACCCCGTCCGGCTGGCAGGAGGCATCCACCTTCAGGCCGCTCCGAGATCCCTCCTGGTGAAGCTCTCTTCCCCCATCCCCTCGGCCTTGGAAAATCCTAGAGGCTACTGCCCAGCAGAGATCATGTGGCCATCTGCAGGCCCAGGCAAGAATGCTAACTCTTTCTTGGCACAAAATGAAAGGAGTAAGGAGAAGAGGGACAGAGTGAACACAGAGAAGATGCAGCGTGAAGTCAGTGAAGAGAGTGAAAGTCCTAAGTGGGACAAAGGAATGAGGAGCTGCCTTGTTGGCTGGACTTCGCTTGTGAAACTGTGGAGAATGTGTTAAATTTCCTATAATGTATGAATGCTGTTTGCGGGGGGGATGCATGGCTCTAGGTAAAAGTTGTGGACTGATATAATTGAGATTTAATGGAGAATTTTGAACAGAGGAAGAAAAAGTGATATTAAGCCCTTTGCTCCTAGGGGAAAAGGAGATCTCTAGTTTTTGAGATGAAGGTGAGATTTTAAAGATAGAGGAAGAGAATCTTTGTATTATACTAGAAGAGGCATCCTTAAACAGTACCCCATATAAACTGATACAGCCATATGAAGCCATGGGAAAGGCTTCTAATGCGTGGGATTTCATGGTTTGCAGAGGTTTCTCTTTGGGTGGCTGCAGATTCGTGGGAGCCACCAGAGGACTGTTTCTCTTGTGGCAATGTATCCATGGGACTCTAAGAGAGACTCCTGTTCCAAATAAATGTTAAAATATTATTTTTTAAATGGTGAAACTGACTGAAAATCACAGATTTTGTCCCTTTATGTAGTTTGTGGAAAAGTGAACAGTTTGTGGGGAAGGAAGAGTGTTTTGATAATTTAATTTTGATTTTATTTTCTTCTTTTAGTGTATGTGTTAATAAATCTGTCTTTGTACCCTTAAGTTTGGGCCTGTTTACCTTTTTTTTCTCTTCATGCTGTCTCACAGCAGAGTAAACACTCAAACCATCACACCATGAGACACTAGCAGTGGCCCAGAGTTCATCAGGAAAGCAAAGCCTGGGAGAAGTTTCCCCACCATTTTTGCTTTTATTGCTCATTTCACAGCTTTCTTTCTGCTTATCACTACACCCCCACTGCACAAAGGCTTTGACACTTTCAGTAACTTCTTCCTTTCCTCCAAAATGCAACTGCTTAAGCTGTTTGAATCTGACCTGTACCACTCAGGAGTTAGGAAGCAATTTCAAATTCCACCCATGACGTTACCTGATGGAACAGATATTGCAAGAGTACTTAATGCTTTTTCTGAGACTCCTGAATTTTGTTCCCATTAATCTATATGTACTAACAAGTCACTTTTCTAAAACAGGTGGCCATTTTCTTCCAGTCTAATGTTGGATAGTATGTTCTTCTCTGTGTACAGCAAACATGTAAATGAAGAATGCAGATTCCTTGGGCTTATACAATTGTTGGGAAAATTGAATTTAAACTTTAGGCTGTATACATATACATCCTGCTGCTCTGTGACATTTCCAAGAGCTGGCATAGAGAGTGCCACTAGAGGACTTTTTAGAACACTGCTATCCTGTCTCTACCCAGTAATTTGTAAAGTTTGGTCTTTGATCTATAGAAATGCTGTTTGTGAATCTCACAGTATTATTAGCGTATCACCAGCCTTAATTACAGTTGAAAACCCTGAGTTAATCCGTTGGTATTCTCTTTCCAAAACTGCCTTCTTCGCACGCTTCTTAACCTTTCAGTGCATCTCTTGAAATGAAGTATGCAAGTGAGGAGACTGAAGTACCGTTTGAGGCAGCCTGTGCCATTATGCAGCTAACAGCTCTTGTCAAGTACACTGCAAGCCTTCTATCAGTCACGCAGTAGTGAAGGTGTGCCATGAAAAAGCAAAGAGAAACCCTCACCTCTTGGAAATGCTAGTCTTGTAACAAAGGTATGGGAATGGTTTTCTCTCAATTGTCAGTTTCTGTGCAATATTTCTGCAAAATAAATATTTTCACCCTGAATTTTTTTTTTTTTTTTTTTTTTTTGTAAAGGAAGATATAAATTTTGCAGATCAATAGATTGAAGCCTAAAGGAAAGTGATAAAATCATCTTGTCCAATCTCTGCTAGAAATCCATCTGAGGACCATCATTAATCAAAGATCTTTCCATCAACCTTATAACTTCTTTAAAAGTAGTGACATTTCAGAATAACAGTTTGAATGATAATAATCTGCCACAGCTCAATTATCTCTGCTATCCGTATTATACAGCATCAGCTTCTGTACTGTCACATCAGGATATTCTGTTCATTTCTAACCAATTAGTTCCCATGAAAAACAACTTTCCCATGTAGAATTGTGCACAAATCACCTTTCAGGTTTTTCTTGGGTAAACAGAACAGATTGAGTTTTTTAGGTTTTCACTAGAAGGCATATTCTCTGCACTATCCTGTGGCTGTTTTGTGAATTATTTATCAACTGAAAAAAAAAATGCCAACTTGCTTCAGTACCTTGCCTTGTTACTATCTGCATACCCTAGGAAACACTCACTGATAAGCATGACTTCTATTCTCTTTCTCTTAGGGCAAATCAAAATGAAAATTTCTTCTGAAATTAGGCTGGAAGATAATTGTTTTGGTGCCACTTGCTTATAATCTTACAAATATCCACAAGTTTCAATAACTGATGATAATTTTTTTAAACTACCACAAATGAAGCAGTTAGAAAATAACAAATAACCCCAAACTTTTATGAAAACCTCCTTAACTTGAAAGTTAAATGTTGGGTTTCAAGAAGAGTAATCAGACCAAAATTTGTGAGACAATTTGTATATGCATTATAAACATACATACACATATATATCTATATCTGTCTATATTTTATATTAAACACAAAAAAACTGTGGACCGTATTTGACCTCTGTATTTGTATGCAGCTCACTAAGGAGCTCTCTGATGCAGGCATTTGAGCAGAGAAATATTTGGAGGCACAGCACAAGATTTTTTTTTTTTTTTTTTTTTTTTTGAGAGACATTGGAGTAAGGGGGAAACAGTGAAGGGAGGCAAGGGTAAATCTATAAAAACAGGGTGGGGGACATTTTGTGAGGCAAAATCCCATAGTGACTACAAATGTCTCATTTATTTTAGCTGACACCTTCTGAGTAGGTACATAGTTGCATATGTAACATTTCCTCATACTTTTCCCTCAGGACACAGTTTTGTTTGCACTCCCAGTGCTGTGAATTTATAACTGAGGCATAATTTGGGTTATTGTATGTCATAGGAACTGTATTTTCACAGATGGCTCACCTTCCTTGCCAGATGTCTATATTTTACAATATCCTAATAACCACTGCATATGCTAACTTCATTCTGTATATTATAAAAATATTGCCTTTAAGGGACAAATCTTGTATTTTTCAGCTACTTTTGTAATTACTGAAAAAACTTACAAAAGCATGAATTGGATTCACCAGCACTTGCAAGCTGGAAATCAGCTAAGACTCCTAAAAAATGAATGCTTCTGGGCCGCTGGACCTGGCAGGCAGGAGACGTGAAATACTGGATTAAAATCCTGTTTGTGACAGACTGTAGATAATTTTGCAGCTATATGCCTCCAGATCCCATTTTAGTCTTAGAAATCTATGATTCACCTTCCGAACAACTTTCACGCAAACATCACAATTATCAAACAAACCCTTAATTTATTGCTTCAAAAGATTACAGTCTGGAAAACCAAAGGAAACAGACAATGCCTGGGGGGGCTGAAGAAAGAGCGTGTAAACAGCACAGATGGGCTTCAGAGATATTGTTGAGCAGCATTGCCAAATCCAAACATTTCAAAACTCTGAGTCAGGCTCCAAAAAAATCTTGAAATTTACTTACAATTCATGAGATGTGAAAAATAACTTCTTTCACTAATGCCTGCATTATAGTGCAGGCATATTCCCTGCCCAACTGCCTGTCAGTTGTCCTCCCCCAGCAGTTTTTGGGTCCATTGGCTAACATCAACTGTGTTTGAGGGAAGAACAGAGAGCTGAACATTGTTGGCTCCATAGAAAATAGTGGGGAGACTGGGCTGGGAATCAAGGAGAGGAAGGCAAGGATAACTGAGGCTTTGTTTGCACAGATCAAATTGTCCTCCCCTGTGCAGCTCTGTACAGCCCACCTTCCAGGCAGGTCAGGTGTGGGAGCTGTAGACCTTGCCTGGAACTGATCATACAGAGGAGCAAGAGGATATTTGGGAAAACATGAAGGATCTCATTCAAAATTCAGCTTTTTGCATCTCAAAGCCAATGCAGTTTTATACCACAGGGTATGAAGATAGTTGTGGGCATTGTGGCAGTGAGGTGGGCCAGAGCCCAAGAGCCAGCTGGAGCTCCACAGGCAGAGAAGGCTATCAATATTTTAATCCCAGATGTCCATGACAGGGATCAGAGCACATGGTCTCATTAGTCCTGCCTCACACAACTGTTCTGAAGGGTTTACTGCACCCTTTCCCATGCTGTTAGATGCCTCCTCCACAGCACACCCAGGGGTTATTGCTGCCTTGTGATTCACTAGCTCATTTGCCACACATTTGTGCAGGTGTACCAAAACTTGCTTCAGAGTACAAGAAGTTAGTGAAGGTAAAGTGGTCTGGAAGAGTGGTAGAAGAGGGCAGGAGATAGAGAGGCAAATGGAAACTTCTTTGTGCTGAGATATTACTTGAGCCAAGGTACTGTGGAGTAAATCCTGGAGATATTCCTTAACAAATCACCAGTTCCAACCCAGCAAAATCTTTGTTTCTGAAACTTGTTTTTTTCCCCCCATGCCTTCCATGACAGGAGGTGAGTGTTTTCTCTTCATTTTCCTGTTGACAGCTCATGCCATCACAACTTCACCAGCTCCATCAGCCTGAGGAAATCTGAATCCCTCCTCCTGGCCCCCCACTGCAACAACTGGTGCACATCAGCAGAGAAGAAACACGGTTCTCTGGTGGTGAAGTCCTCAGGCTATGAACACATAAAGATTCGTCAGCATGGTGTCTTTCAGAAACACACCATTCTCACATGGATTACAGCATCCTGTTGCATACTTTATTTTGATGTATTTTGAGTTTCTGTTTTCCAGAGCATTAGAAAAAAATTTTGTAAAAGGAACAAAAGAGGTCTAATTGGAGCATAGCAATCTCAAAAGCTTCTCTGGAAGCTGTAGAAAGTTTTCACTTATAAAAGGCATTACATACAGATCTGATACCAAGAGTTGTGTAATGCTGTTATGTTTTCTCACTTGCAAGTATATGGGGCTGAGGAATGTGCTCTTAGACCTGCAGTATGGCTACAGTGCTATGCAAACAGTCCTACTAACACCCATCTGTCACATATCACCTACCTTTTCCACTCCTACACTAGGTTCATCCTCATCTCTTTATCACAGGACAAACTGACTTCAGAGAAGCTCTGTCAGAGAGGTAATGGCTCATAGTCGCCGCAATCAGAACAGGAAAGAGCGACACTCACCCATCAGGTTGAGAGTGAGAAAAGAAGGGCCTTTATTTTGGGAATTTCAACTTATACAGCTTTTGGGATTTGGTCAAGGATTGGGGGATGAGATGAACACCCCTCTGACCCCAGTGGTCAAACCAGCAGTCAATCACAGAGAGGAATGTGAAAACAATCTACTTTGTTTATGTTAGAATTGTGAGAACTCCAATACAAGAATGCAAACAAAATCAGAAGGCTGAAAAATCAGGGCGACGCATAGTCAGCTCAGTTCCAGCAGTACATAAACCCAAAATAACTCAAGCAGAGAGCAGAGATGTTTTGAACTTGCTTCATTGTAGACTGGTAAAAAGTCATGGCCATCTCAGGATTTAATAGGTATCTTGCTTTCAGTTTGGATGCAATCATTGTTTACAGATTTTTGCAGTGACCCCATATGATCATCTGGACTGTTGTCTTCCTTTATACATCATGTTTACCAGATTGAACAAGCTCTAAAAAGCGTGCTGGAAGTGAAAACTCTCCTATGCTATTGCTGAGGCCTCTTCAAAGGATGACTTAATAGAAACTCTATTTCCATAATGAAAACAAATAGACTTTAAAGAGTTTAACTGGAGTTCATAAACAAGTACAGGCTCACTGACTGAGCAGCAAAGTAAAAGAATGTGTCTAAAAGCATTCAAGACCACACGTAATAGGATGGATCATGATAATCTGATTTAAAAGAAGAAAATGTGGACTGAGTGGCTAGCCATTCAGTTTACCTTGTCTGTCTGACAGGTTTTTTATATATTTTTATATTAATATTCATAATCATATCCTCTCCCTTATTTTGTCTCCTTTCTATAGTAACTGATGCTTTTCCTTACAGTATTATTCCTGATATGGAAGAATGATGATTTCTCAGCAGTTTCAGCCTGTGATCTTGGGTTGGCAGCTTAATTAGGAAATGTGATGCTGTACCAATGCTAGTAGACTATGCTGGGGATTGTGCTGGTATTTCTCAGGCTATTTTGAAGTCTAGCATTTCCTCAAAAATTTCTGTCTTGCTACAGAGTGGTTGGGCTCTGGGTAAATGTGTGACAAGCTGGACCAAGATGACAGCAAAGTCCTACAGAATCTTTGCAGAAATCAAACCAACTAATCACTTACAGTGAGGAATTTCCTAATGTCAGAGATAGGCTGAGATTACCCATTAGGAGGAAGAGCCAAGCCTGGCCAACATAGCCTACCCCTAGCGCTGACAGACAGGCTCTCTATCTGGAAAGCCAGATAGAAGTATGCAACAAAAGCAAAAAAAAAAAAAAGTGATCAAAAGCATGTCACATGTAGGTAAGCCCATGTGATCCTTCACCGTATGGATGATGAGTGAAAAGACAGGAGAAATCCATGTGACCTAGAAACACTGAGAAGTCAAGAGTCTGATGACACTGGCAAGGCATAGACAGCCAGCAGAGAGTGAGATCTGGTATTCTCTTGGGCATAATCAAGGCCCCACTGTATTCGAGGAGGTTGTGCCATGAATTTCATTAGTGATGGGTTTACTCCTGAGAATTATCTTTTCCTATATTCCTAATACCTTAGTCAGCACTCTGCTTCAAACCATACAAGGCTGTTTTCTGCACTGAGAAAAGAAGTGCTATGTGTGATGAAATGGTAAAATAAACATTAGTTTTCTTGGCTCTCCTCCATAATACGTATTCCACTTGAAATTAAAAATTAAATTGAGCCTCTCAGTGTGACTGTTCAAGCATCTTGCCCAGCCATCCGTCTCCCAGCTGTGCAGTGTGCCACTTGGATCTCGTTGCCAAGTGTAAGCACTTGAACAATCGAAGACAGGTCATTACAGCATTAAGACTCTTTTAATTTGTATTATGCTATGAGTTATTTTTTTGTGTGTAGATGATGCTTAATTTATTCATTTCAGGGCTGTGTATTTGGAGGCTCTAACTCTGTTTAATAGGTAAGTTACATTATTATATAAAGAGCTTGGAAGCCAGAGCCTCACCATGTGAGTTACAGAGCAAGGTACAAAATTAAGGCACTCCTTTAGAATCCTAAATTCACCCCACAGCCCTTCCTCCTTTTACTGTATTACAGAACTAATATTTTCACCTTATAACCTACTATAACTGGCCCCTTGTTTACAGCGCTCATAATCCCCTAGGATACTGTTTGAAAAGTTTTAACCTGTACTTGGTCACTGACTGTGTAGTAAGGAAAGGTAAAACCATAAAAGCAAAGCAATGTGCTTTGAAATCTTTCAAAAGATTTTAGGTTAAAATTTTCCTTGATTGGAGGTGGTATGAAAAACAGAGGTCAAAGAATGACTGTGAAACACACACAAAAAAAAAATGTCTACGTGATTTCATTCTGCTGTTAAAATGTTAAAATTTTTCCTGTTTGTATGTCTGTATTTTGCGGTATTTTCTTTAAAATCTTTTTCCTCTTAGAAAATAAGATAATGAACACATTATATTGCTTGGTTTCAAGGAACAAAATAACAAAGAAAAGCCAACTGGAACACCAGATTATATAAATAAAGGCAATTTTTACTGACATGGTTCTGATCCAAATATTTATTTATTTCCTAACTCATACAAAATTGATGCTTGTAGAGGTATTAGGTTAAAAGGGTTGGAAAATGAATTTGTCTAATTATCCACAGAGAACATATAGTACTGATGAAGCAACGAAAACCTCTTTGACTTGAGTAAGAAATACATTACATATCATTTACAGAAATAAGATCTAATGTCACATAGAAAATGATGTTTTAGAGCAACAGGATCAGCGAGGACATCAATACTTGTCTCTACTGTGGCTGGAATGTGTTGCCCTTCACCCAGACCCTCCAGTGGAAGGTCATCCAGTTCCCTTCCACAACTCCACAAAAGCAAGCCAACTATTTCCATTGCCAGGCATTTCACCTGTTTGCTTGCCAGTCACCTCTCTCCTCAAGGCTCATACACCATCCAGTTCTTGCAAGTTTGTAACTATTTTCTACACTAATGAGTTTGTCTGGATTCAGACCAGAGACCTACATGTAAAAAGGCTGAAAACAGAAGGAGGCTCTCTGTTCTACTAGAAATATATTTTGCAATCAGATGGAAAACTTGGCTTAGGGGAAAAAATGTTGGATACCTGAAAGAGCTGAGCAAGTCAATCCTGGACAAAAGTAGTTCTAACTTTTAACATAAATGAAAGTGCTTTAAAGGTCTGTATATGTGTCATGCCAAATTCTATAGAGATGAGAAATGTAATGAATCAGTATCTAAGTCATTATAAATTTTGCTATTTACACAAAAGAGGAAAAATAATATTTCCTACACCATTTGTCACGTTTCCCTTCATATCTTGCATACTTATTAAAATGTAGGGTTTCAAGTACCCATAGAAAAAATATGAACGTGCAGAGAGAATAACCACAAGAAAGGAAAAAAAGCAATCAAGTCCTATAACTGGATTTAAAATAATTCAGTCCTATCTAAAGAGTCAAATCCTGTTCTTTTATCCTCTTTACATAAAAGTTGCACTCCTATTCATAATAACAGAAGAAAAAAAGCACAGTTGCTTTATAACACTGGACACAGCTTTCCAGAAACAAGATAGCAATTACTCAGAAATGCTATGGAAAACATTAATCACAGAGTAACTTGCTAATTACATTAAAGAAGCAGCCTCTAAAATTAATTTTAAATTTAAAAAAAAAGCCTTTGTGTCATAGGACAGTTTTGTCAATAACGTGAAGTCTCTGTTCTTTGCTTTTTGTCCAGCATTTCTTTTGAGATATATATCTATAAATTTACAGATACACATCTGAGAGAGATGTATCAAAAGTTAAAACATGTCTGGATGGAGACCCCGGCAAATTTTATCTGAAACTACATTTGCAGTAGACAAACCTCCAAAGAAAAAAATGCCGGAACGAGATATTTGAATGAAATTACATTCCCTGTCCATGATCCACGCAGGAACCTAAGTGTTCTCAGTCCATGGAAGCAGAGCTAACAGTAGCAGTGCAGGTTCCCCAGTGCCACCAGGCTGAAGCACATGGCCCTCGTGGGAGGCAGTGGTTTCCATCCCGTGGAGACTGCTAGGATAGGTGCAGAGCAGGGTCAGGTGGTGATGTGGAGAGCTGTCCCCCTCCGTGTGGACTACAGATGGGATCCCAGTCCCTTGGCAGTCAGTGCAAGCCACTTCTGTTGTTGCCAGCGGGAGCTGGATGAATCCCCAGGGCAGCAGCAGGCTCTGAGGACAGGAGTGCAGGACGAGGCATCACCGATGCTCCAATGCAGTCCCAGCATGGCCATCACATCGCCCATCAGCTCTGCTCTCACTGGGCTCTACAAAAGGAGTCATTGCTGCCACACTTCCTCCACAGAACAACGGCTGGACAGACAGGAACTATTGAGCCGCACAGCACTTCTTATTTGTACACATGCAGGATGCCAGTGGCCAACCAGCTCCAATTCAGAACCAGGAAAATCCAGTCGGAGGATGTGCCCTCTAACAAAGCAAAGACAGTCTGTGCTTCCATCAGTCAGCACTCAGCTGCCCAGTTGTCATTGTCACTCGTCAAAACCAGTGCAAATTCACAGGAAAAAGAATGTCCGCATCGAGAGGGTAAAAATCCTTCCTCGTGTTCAAGAAAGGTACAAGCATTTACCCAGCATCTCTATCAAACATTGTAGAAAAGATTACACAAAAATATTTAAATATATGGATACAGATACATAGATATTACACTTGCATAAAATATGTATATTCAAAACCCTTTGGGCAGTTTCACATTTAGCTGAAAATGTATGCTTTAGAAATAAGAACAATTTTCCACTCTTTTCTAGTTTAAGTAGGAGGGGGAGGGGAAAGAAGCATCAGCCTTATTAATACTGAATGCTAAGTGCAGAAGTTTAGCTGTAGCTGTAGGGTTTTGAAGCAATTGATTTGACAGAACCTCCAAGCATAAACTCTGTTTTAAAAATCCACATCTATTCCCTAGATTGCTTATTGTTTCATGAAAATGAAAACCTACGTGTCCTGCTTGTATCAGCTAGATCTCCTGAGACCGTTCAATTAAACCTCATAAGCTTGCAATACCTCAAGATAGGGCTGTGTACTGGGAATATGCAAGAACCTTATTGCAGTAATTCCGTGTGATAATAGGAATTTACAACTTCTCATATCTTGTCTAGTTTAACTTTTGAAATAAAAAACCTTAAATGACACCACAAGAAGCTCACAGTTCTGCAAAAATTAAAGTCAGTATGAAATTTTACTAATTGACCATATAATTTACAAAGATTTACATAAATACAGAGATATTAAAATATTAAATCAAAGCTAATTAACAAAGGATAGAGTTTTGCATGATAACATTTTAACTCTAGTCACACTTCTGCAACTACTTTCAGTGGCATGAGATTATATAAATAATACATATACCTGTATATAGATAAAGATATATATATCTGTCTCTCCAACCTTCTTTTTTTCTTCAAAAATAGGGCAATTTTATAACTGCAATGAGATGTGACAAGCAGTACACTTCTGGGGAATTATTGCATGCCTTGAGTGCATAAGGCAGAAGGAAGAGTATCTGACTTCAGACACTAAAGAAGTGGAATCATCAACCAGAAATGCACTGGAGTGATTTGGAACATCTTATTGCTTTTATAAAACTTGAAATTATACACTGTTGGTTTGGGATGGGGAGGGTGGGAAGGGGATGGAGGTGGTTTAAAGGCACAAAATAAAGGGGAAAATAATACCTCTCTATTTAGTGGAGATCAACGGTCAGAAAGCTCCATCAGTGCTCACTGAACACTCCTCATTGTCCTAAATCTATTCCCTGTGGTGCAATACTGTGCCGCAGTTGCATAAGGAGGTTAAACACGAAAGTTCATGCATCCTTTATTGGGGGAAACAAAACAAAGCAAATTTCCTTGCCCAGCAACAACGAAGTACCCATTATCAGCAAGAGCCAGCCGTGGCTCCCATCCTTGCAAACACCCCTCGCTCAGTTGCGCTCACGGCAGCTCGCCACACTAACCTCAGCGGGTGGAGCGGCTCCTTGGGCTCCCTGGTACAGCTCTTCCCTAAAACGATGGTGGCACGGATCCAAACTTAACAGCAATTACCCATCACACCAGGAAAGATCAGGAAGCGAGAAAACCGGGTAACAGAAATACTGCCCTGAAATCTCTGCATTTTGGGGGTATGATAGGAGTGTGGAGAGCTTCTGCCACTCTCTTTCCCAGTTTTAAATTGGCTAATGACATTCACTCACAGATTGCAGCTCCAGACCTCCTGGTCTAATGTGTCTGGGAAGTTTTTAGTCAGCCACCCTAGCAGACAGAGCATGTCAGAGAAGAAATACAAAGGATACAGAATATTGAAAACCGTGGACCATTACTATATCGTGAAATCACTTTAAATGATGGAACAGAAAAAAAAAAAAAAAAGAAAAAAAAAAAAGAAAAAAAAAAAAAAGAAGAAGAAGAAAAAAATACCTTGTGATCACTTTTTCCTTTGCTGTAATTTTTAGATGTTAGTATGCACAGTAGAGGGCTGCCTCTGCCACGATGCCACACTATATGTTTCAAAGTTTGGATACAGATACGGCATGCTGTTAAGGCACCTTCAAGTAATGGTCATTAATTTAATCACTAAGCAAAGACGCATTTTCTGTAAACCACACTGTGTCCTCCAACACACACAGTACCAGCAGCCACTCACACCTGCCATCCACAGACAGCAAAACTCCATGCTTGCTAGGGATAAACTACACCACTTCTAAGCAGCCACTTCAAACATAAATATCTCGCAGGGTTTGGGAGTGGACGTTTTGCAGAATTGCATTATTTGTTTCCCAGGAGAGGAAACACGATAAAATTAAGTGTTGTCTGTCCCTGTCTACAAGATTAGAAGGGTTGAAAATACACATCAGCCTAAAAAAGTAGAAGCAAGATCTGTACTGCTGCAGGATTCCTTGCTGGGAGACAAAGATGTAAATGCAGCCATTCAGTGCAGGGTGCCTGGAGCAGAACTGGACTGTTTCAGGACCAACAGGAGGCACAAAGACAACCTCCCTCGGGAGGGGACAGGCAAGTTACTGCACATTTCCTCTCCCTTCCACGCAGAATGGTACTGGGTTTGGGTTTCACGGTTCATGGCGCGGGGAAGGGGTGCTTTTCAAGATGAAGGGAGCTGATGGGAGGGGAAAGCTCAGGCACCGCTCTATGCAGACAGCTGACTCCATCCCCCAGATAGTGAGTGGGTCACTCAGTGCTTCAGCTGGGGGCACAGGGCTATGGAGTCAGAGGGTGCTTGCAGCTATGCCCAGCTAGGGATGGCCATTTCTACACCAAGCAATACCCAGTTCTGGAAAGGAATGAGAGGGGTGGGACAGGGGCCATAGATCCCAGCACAAAAGGAGAGACCACAGTGTACCACCAGTCTGCGCTGAGACAACAGAAGGGTCCCAAGGCACCCACCAGATCTGCCTCTCCCTCCACACCCCAACTCACACCACGTAACAATGACACAGGGTGCAATGGGAATCCCAAGAGCAGTGGGAAACCCAGTTATCCCTATACTTGGGGTAATAATGTCCAGAGAAAAGCGACCCCCTACCCCTGACCCTCTCGTGCAGGTGGATGACTTGATACTTAGTAGCTGTGTCCAGCTCCTTCTCCAGTAAAAAGATGCATCCTTTCCTCACACAGTCAATGAGAAACGCAATGTGATCTGTCATGCGCTTGGATCATGGGCTTGTTCGTTCATTTGAATTAGCAATGTTTTCTTCTTCTTCGGGGACTAGAATAATCACTCAGATATTTACAAACATCAGTCAGTGCCTTCGCGAGGTCTGACAAAACCATCATGACAAAACCACCGTCTGCAGGAGCCCCGCGCCAGCTGTGTCCAAACAAGCCTGTGCTCGCTGAGAGCTGGGGGCTGCCGAGGGAGAGGATCGCTGGATCTCCGAGTCCTGGGGGGGTCTTCCCAGTCGGCTGTCTCTTCCTTGGGGTGCCTCTCCCTGCACCACTGTCCCAGGGTGCTGGCTGCTGCTATTGCTGCTGCGGGCACAGTGGTCCCGTTCGTACTCCTCCTGAGCCTTTTGCATTTTCCGCTTCTTCATCTTCCTCTTGTGGATGTGGAAGGTGGTGAGGGAGAGGAGGATCAGGCAGAAGATGAGGGATACCAGGACAATTAAAACCAGGGTGGATGAGAAGGACTGAAAGAGTTGACCCACTTGCGTGATGCAGGTGCTGCTGGTATTTAAGGTGGCAGATGTCCTGTTCAGAAGACAAGGCGGCAGGGACAGCCTCAACTCTTTGGAGAGCTTGGCACTCATTGAGGAGGCTACGGAAGATGAGGATCTTCCTCCCCTCTCTGAAGACGTCTAAATTTCAGTCGGTGACGGGCTGCTGGCGGGCGCTTGCTGGAAATGCCCGGGATGCTGCCGGCTCAGCCTCCCGCTCGCTCTGAAGTACCCGAGCAGCCTGCGAAGGGAGCCGGACACATCAGCGCCCCGAGGCACCCACCCTGCGCAGCTCCCCCGCCCCAAACCCGGCTGCGGCAGCCTCCGCCCTGCGCCCCGCCACGGCCCCGCTCCGAGCGGCCCCGGCTCCCTGTCGGGAGGAGGCGGAGGGTGCCGGGACGGGGCACCGCCGCCGCTCCGACTTCGCCAATTCCCCGGCACCCCGGGCAGCACCGCCCGGCCGCTCCCCCAACTAGTTGCCGCGGGAAAGGAAGGCAGGGAGCGGCGGCCGGGTGCCAGAGCCCCGCGCCGCGGCGGCTCCGTGCTGCCGGAACCGAGCGGGTCCTGCCCCGCCGTGCCGGTGCCGGTGCCCGCCCCGGACCTCCCCTTACCTGCGCGGCGAGGGAGCGCCCGGGCGCCGCGGGCGCTGGGGGCTGCGGCAGCGCGGAGTGAGCGCAGGAGCGGAGCCGCCGCCGCTTCGGGGAGCGCCGCCCGCAGCTGCAGCCGCCCCGGCCGCTGACGTCAGGGGCCCGGCCCGCCGGCCGCCGCCCCGCACGGCCCCTCGGCGGCGGCACCGCCCGCGCCCCGGCCCGCCGCTCCCACCGCGCCCTCCGCGCCCCGGCCCGCCGCTCCCACCGCGCCCCCGGCCCGCCGCTCCCACCGCGCCCTCCGCGCCCCGGCCCGCCGCTCCCGCCGCGCCCTCCGCGCCCCGGCCCGCCGCTCCCACCGCGCCCTCCCTGCCCACCCCCGCCGCCCCGCCGAGAGCGGCCCGCGGCCCCTTCCCCAAAGCGTACCGCCGCACGCACCGGCCGCGGCCAGCCCCTTCGCCCCTGGCCCCAGACGCGCCGTGGCCGAGCGCCCGCACCGAGCCTCCCCCGGCGCCTGCACCCCGCGGCTGCCGGCTGCGCCCACCCGCAGACCGCGTTCGCGCCGTACCGCGCCCGGGAGCCGAGCTCCCGCCGGTGCCAAAAGCCCGTCCCTCCGCACAGCCTCCTTGCCCGGGGAGGCTGCTGTGAATCTGTGAGAGCGAAGCAATGCCAGGGACTCCTGGTGGGAATATGTGTGAAAACTTGCCTAACCAAGGCTAAGTGCATCGCAGGCTTTTCGTCAAGAACAAACAGGTATGAGCTGCCCATTAATGCACTTAAGCCAAAACTTGGATGATTTCTAAACATAAGAAAATCTATTTTGTGAAAAGTACTTTCAGAAGTGCTAACAGGGCAGAAAAAATAATTACCATTAGGATGGAGCTCTTCACATTTCCAAAAGGAACAAACTGATACGGTAGTGTCTGGCAACATGGGACAAGATCTGATGGCCAGGAGGTTCCATCAGTCCCGTGTTGTGTGCTCTAGACTAACCCCATGTGCTGGAAGGAGAGTTGCTATGAGGCTCTGGTGTAAGTAACAGGACTTTAAGGAAAAACAGAAAGTACCCATGTATCCATCCTTTTTAGTGGCTAACAGTATAAGCTGTGATGTGAATTAGAAAAATCTTAGTGAAGAGCAAAGGTCCATTAGATCTGCTGACCCAGATAGCCAAGAACCTTTCACAGAAGTAGACAGAAGCTGGCAAACTGCACATTTAAGCACTTTGCTGTTTCAAGGCAGATTTCTTCTGTACTGTCTTTGTCTCTGATAAATAAATGCACCAAAGCTTGTGAAATTTGGCCAGACTATTAACTCTATGATTGTTCTGGAGAGAGATTTACACCACACGGAATGAACTACATTCAAGACGGTTGGGATAGTCCCAATCATTTCCAAAGGGACTCCAATGTAATGCTTCCTCTAAAACGAGAGGAATTAGGGTTTCCATTATTCTTTCTCTTCCCCAGAATAATACAGCTTGGTGATGGAGGGGTGCTGCACAGAGAGGAAAAATGTTCAGTCCAGGACTGGGAGACAAGCCCTTGCCCACTCATTTGCCCACTGCTCCTCTCACTCAGCTGCCTCAGGTGACAGCTGGTGTCATTGCCAAAACACACCTCCTCATGCAGTGGGGTTGAGTGACACACACACACGGTGAGTGGTAAAAGTCTATTCCAACCCAAATTATTATATGATTCTATGATTCTCAGCCCAGCATTCCTTGCACAGGAATGCTGCAACCAAACCCCTCACACACATACATCTCCATAGCCTCACTGGCATTCCGCCTGCACTTTTTTCCTTCCTCCTCCCTTCAACGTGCACATCTGAGGTCTGCATTAATCAGTGCTCTATACTTGCTGCCTTAGAGAAGAAAACAACCACCACAGGCTGAAACAACACATCAATCCTCAAGCCATTCCCTCTTTCCTCCCACTATTCTTTGCAAAGCAGCAGCTGAATGAGGGGCTGCAAAACAGGGTGAGGACATGGGGACCACTCATCAGGGCCTGTGCCACTGGAGGATGCTTCTGATCCCACACAGAAGCAAACAAGTTATAAACCAGTAGTGCTGTGCTCCCTGACCAGGCTCAACTGAATCCTTTAGCCTAAACTGAAAGTGGGAAAAAGATAGCATTTAATCCCAAAAGCATGTGTGAGGTTGCAAAGTTGCAGCAGTTGATCTGAGATTGCTGTTCAGATTAGGATTAGAAAATAGTGAAAATGTGTTTTATATATTAATATGATAATCATTCCAAGGTTTTTCCTAAACCATAGAGAGTGAAAAATGGGTTCAGGGAGTGGACAATGGTAGAGGTATCAGCAGATGTTTAACTCCTTCCCTGCTGTCACAGCCTCTTCTCTGTGTGTTCATGTACAGTTTTGCAATATTTCTGCTTTAGCTAAAATAAATAAAAAGCACAGATTGTTCTTGCTTTTTCTGGCAACTAATTTTACAATGTTTAATAAGAGAATCAGAAGAGAAGCATTGTAAACTAAAAGGGAAATAACTCTGCTGTGATTACACGTACCTAGGCATTCTGGTTCATACTGGTTGTGAGCCAACCAAATGGATTCAAATACCCATGAGCAGAATACAGGAAGTTTCAGAAATCAGGGGAAAAAAAAATCTGTGTTATTATTGTGTCTTATTCCTTTGCTCGGATTAATTGTTGTATTTAAATATATAAATAAAAAATATAGATTATGCAGTCATGAAAAACCCTTACTTTATCTGGCATGAAAATAAAGGTCACGATATCTTTAAGAGTTCCCTCTTTCAAGAATAAGTTGGTCATTAGTGAATTGGTCATTATAGTGAATTCAAGCACACCATATAAACAGTATGTCATTTATTTGGATTAGGTTTCTTGCTCAGGGAGGACTGGTCATTGTGTCATAGAGGACATGGTATTAAGGGGATAGTTTTTGAGTTTTACAACAAGGTTTGTATTCATTAGAACCTCAATAACTCCCAGTTTTCTCTTGATTCCCATTATTAAGAAGCAGGCAGCATACATGCTTCCAAATCCCACAGATGGACTTTCAAAGATAAATTTTTTTTAGTCTATAATTAGAAAAGTTGGTCTTTCAGATACTAATTCCTTAATCCCTATATTACAACGCCCTTTTTTTGCTAAGGCAGTTGCCTAATCTCCGTGAGCAAAGGCTGCTCGTGTAAGTAAAGGTTTGGTTGTTCAGGCCCTTGCCTATTAATGATCCTTCTTGCAAAAATTTATTGTCCCACCAATGTTTAAATTTAGCACTTGATTGCATAGAGATTAATGATCCCTTTTTCACCAAGATGGATGTCATCATTTGCTAGCAAGACCAAGCACTCCATGAATGCCAATAACCCTCGTACTAATCTGCTATCTTCCCATGGGATTGAGGCCATCTGTGTAGAAGTCTTTCAGGACTTTACATAGTCCCACTACAATAGGTAAAATTTAAACATGATTTAAACATGGTTTGAAAACTTAGTGCTGTAGATAGAATGGATTTTACAACGGAAATAAAATAAATTTTTGTTTCATATGCATTGGTAGGCCAGCTAAGATTCCGCAGATACTAGAAGTGTCCTTCAGAGATTCTGAGCTGGGAGAGCTTTACTATGGCTGACAATTCTGCTTCCCAAGCTATCCAGCTCAGAAGTGGATATTCTTTTTATTTCTTTTATCCACACCTTTTAGAAGAAGGTAGTCTGAGTGATATGGACTCACAATTATTTCAGTTTCAGGAGATGATTCTTTATGAAGCTTAAGGGCAATTTTACATATTCATTTTCTATTCTGACTTTCGAAAAACATTCTTTTCTTGTTCTGGTAAAGAAGAAACCTCCCACATGTGATGGTGAGAATTTTAAAAAGAAAAAAAGAGGATGCACGTGATGCTGATCGAGGAAGGTTACTAGGCTTTTGCTGAATTCAACAGGGTGTTAAATGGCACTAGGAGCAGAACACAGGTCCAGACTATGAAGAATAAGTCGACAACATTGAGCTTGCCCGAACAAGTACACAGATCTAATTATAACATCAGAATTCTAAAGCTGCATGTGTGTGCATCTAGTAATGCAAAGTGAATCTGGGTAAAATTATTGCAAGGGGAGGAAAGAAAGAAAGTATTTTAACTTTAACTGTGCTCTAAAAATGCACTAAAATTTACTTTATTCATTAGCCAATACTCTTTAGAATGGCAGGGTCAGAGTAATGACCTTCCACATTTAATCTTTTTGCTTTTCTAATACAGAGTTTTCAGGGCATTTGGAGGAGCAGACTTTGATTATATTTTTAAATAGAGAATATAGCTAGTGGTTGGTGAAACATCAACTAACTGTAGCAGTGGGTATCACTGAGAGAGAAAACAGAAATTTTTACCGCTTAGTTAGACTGGAGTGAAGTTTAAGCATAATGATCCCCAATTGAAATCTGATTGCATGTTAACAGGCCCTCACATGCTTCCCCTCACACAGTTTGAATGCATCTCAAGATTATTCCACTCAACAGTCATTCCAGCTTTTAATATGGAATAAAGCACTTGTTCAGTCACACTCTGTGACTGGGTCAGATCCAGCCCTGGAGGGCGATGGGCTCAAGCCTGCATCCCTTTTGTGTGACCAGAGGGTGGTAAGGGCGAACCTCCAAGTGAAAGAAAGAAACAACCATGCTTTCCATAGGTCATCCCATGGGCCAAAGGCAGAATTGTCCTCACATATGCTCATGTGATCCATCTGTATATTTACTTTGAAAAGGACACTTAGGATAACAGTTGGGCAGCTGCTGTCTGCAGACAGAAGGCTGGAGGTGAAGGGACTTGAATTTGGGTCTTTCAGCTCCAGGCAGCACATGTCAGTCTGAGACAGGAGATTTTCTTGCTCATTCCATGCACATAACAACCCTCCCGCTCCTCGTAATATCCTGGCTTTTTTCCAGGGAGGAAATCTAAGAAAGCTGGGAAAGTGTAATGGATGACAAAGCCATTTACCTCTAGCTCTACTAGAAAAAAATCCATGCTCAGTCAACTCCAGCTCACTGTGCTGTTCATCAGCAACATACATAGCTCAAATTTTGCCCAGGGTCTTTTTTTTTTTTTTTTTTTTTTTTTTTTTTTATCAACTACTGTGTGATGAAGAAGGAAGTTGGCAGCACTCATTGTTATTCTGCTCTGCTGTTATCTCCTGGGCTCTGAACATCCAAGGGACCTTGGTTTTATCCCCACTTTTCCACTATTGCAATAGTAAAAGAAATCCTGATACCAGCTACTGGAAATACATTTTTCTTGCATTGTTGCATAGCTGAAAGTCTTTGTGGACAGCCTTGTTCTTTCAATTTATCTGTTATCCTGCTTGTAGCCAGGATTTTAACTACTTCTCTTATAGGAATTTGAATGAAGTTTAGAAAATGTATTTTAAAATATAACTAATTTTTGCTAGCTTTGTAGCACTTCAGCCTTTTTCTTCTGAGGCTGTAGTTTGAGGTGGGGAGTGAGAATATTAATTTTTAATTAGACTATCACCCCCAAACTTCATAAGCACAAAATTTCTTCATGCCCATATTTTCTAAACTAGAACCAGAAATGTGAAGGTCTTATTCTGTGAGGTACTGTGCCCTGTAGTAAAATCCAACCAGCACTAGGATACCAGCACCTGCTCACAGGAAAGGTAAAATTAAGTGTGTCATTAATTGCCCGTTGGATTGGATCAAGCACCTTGCAGCAACAGCCCCTCTCAGGTGGTTCTTTCCCTCCTTCCCAAAAACCCATGCCCAAGCTGCAAAGCCAATGGATGGTCTCTTCCATGGCAAGAGCCCTCCATCTTATGAGCTGCATCATCACCTTTTAAAGCAGAAAAGGCTCTGACAGACAAATGAGCTCAAGGTTTTCCCTTCGTTGTTCCTGGTATTTACCTGATATCGTGTACAATGTTATTGTGAAAATCCTTTTGTACAAAAATAGCATTGTTTCAGAAGAGCTTATTTTACCAGTGGTAATCAGCAAGAAAGCATTTGTTTACTGTGATTTCATTTTTAAACTTGCTTCACCGCTGTGTGTATTAGACTCTGCTGGAGAACCATGAAATCTCTTATTACTGGGCTCTTCGGTTTTCTCTCCGTATCTTTGTGCTAAGTTTTATTATACTCTCCGCCATGACATGTCTGAAATTAGACTGAAAACACACTGGGAAAGCAACAGAATGATCTGATTTTAATCAAGAGGTGCTCTGAGAGAACATAAACCTCCCTCCAAAATAAAATAAAACCAACTGCAGCATCTGGAACTAAGGAGAAAATATCAATGCAATAAACACTCAACAAAGTGGGCCAGTTTTTTTAATGCTCTACAGGAATATGTTTGGATGTAGTAATGCCCTTGCATGATAGCAGGAGGCTGATTAGCTGTTTTATACTCAAAGGAAGTATTGATACTATAACTTCTCTCTGTGTGCTTAGGTAAGACTACGCCGAGGAATCCTGTTTCCTACTTCTTCTGACCTAAAATTGGGTCTCTAAATCATTGCTATGATACAGATATTTTTCCTTGCCTTGAGGAGCCCAGGAGTAAAGTTTATCTAATCCACTTCTCACCACATTTGTGGGTCACACTGGAGTGGCATCAGTGTAAAAAGGAAAAGCTTGGAGACCTAAGGAAAACTGAGTTGACAGAACAGGGAAGACTGAGTTTACGGAATGGGGGTAAAATTGGCAAAATTTAACATTTTTATAGAAGAATGTGTTTTGTCGAGCTCAGAAATGCAAGTGGAACATAGGAGGTACAGTGTAGAAGTGACAGTCATAAATAGCTATGATTTGAGAAGCAACATACAAAAGTGAGAAGAGAGATTTCAAGAAATTGGACTTATGTAACTGAAAATTATACAACATAAAAGTATCATTTGTCATTTCAATCACAGGCCTATATAGACATAGTGCTAGATGTGATTTCAGCTGCTCTAGCTAGAGAAATATGTAATAATTCTTACAAGAATACACATTTTAAAATTCTGTAAACTGTGATAGCATGAAAAGACAGAGAAATGTTTTAGTATTTCCCAGATAGGTAGGCAGGTATCATCTGCCACTTTCAATCCTATGTCTGTCATATTTATTCCACAAGTCTGAGGAAGAGTTGGACATTTACCACAAATTATGTATTAAAGTTGGGCATAAACTCTCAGTAAGTTGGAGAATAGGATGTCTTTCTGATGAGGGGAAATGAAGAAACACAGCTGAGATAGAATAAAAAGCTGTGTTTCATGAAGTCTTTTAGGAAAACAGCAAGAGGGGAGGAGAGGCGAAGGGAGGGAAGGGATACACTGTAACTTGTCTAATAAAGTGTTTGGGAGACACGGAGGTCTGGTTTATGAGCAAATGAACAGGTCTTTAAAGAAGAATGAGTTAAAGATCAGAGTGTAAAGTGCCGACATGGCGCAGAACAAATGTTGGGAACTGTAACCTTGTGAGTACAGAAAACTGTGAAACAAATTGCTCAGCTAGATTTTTTTCCCCACGGTTGTCAGGTGTATAAAGACTGTGTACATGACTGCTGCATCCACAAAATATAGCATTCAATTCACCTTGAAAGAGGTCTTGTTTCTTTAAATTAACAAGCTTTTTGTTTTTCTGTAACTGTGACAAGTAGAAGGGAACAAAGTGGGCTTTGTATTTTTATTTGAGGGATCTATTCCCTTGGAAAGATAGGGAGTACATAAGGCAGTATGTATTTCTATGGTAATTCACCAAGAACCAGGTTTTGCACCTGTAGGTAAGCAGACCACTGACAGAGGACAAGATTTTTACAATGTAGTTAAAGGAATGACAAAGATATCCTGAGACTTGTTATTTAAAAGAAGGAAGCGGAGAAAAAGGATAATGAACAAGGAAGAAAAAGGGCAATCCGCTAATTTTAAACAATCATGTTAAATATTGAGTGTCTTACGGTTCTTTTATGGGAAGACCATGCTTTCTCTTCTCAGGGCGTCTTCAGTTTCTCACAGGACTGTACCTTGTGGTCTTCTGAGTAATCACACATGAAAATCTTTTTTTTTTTTTTTTTTTTTTTTTTTTTTTTTTTTTTTAAATTTGATGACAGAGAAACAAAGGAATGGGGTGCTGTCAGTGGGATGTTTTGAAGCTAAGCTACCTATGTTTGAGCCAATGAAATGGTTAGGTTGCCTCTCCAGATTAAAATAGTCCTGGAAAAGGAGAAAATGGGGTTAACTGTCTAGTTTCAACTGAACACATTTGTGTATTTCATACCAACTAAAATGTTCTGACTAAAAATAAATAGGCAAGTGACTTGAACTTAATTTAGTAATTACATATGGTATTTTCACATTAAAAGAAAAGACCAATTAATAATAACTGTCATTTAAAACCTAGCTACTTTACAAAAGTGTATTACTCTATAGATTTCCATCATGGTTTTTACTATGACTAGATTAGGACACAACATCAATACCTAAATACTTCATTGCTTGATAGAATACTTCATTGCTTCATTTGAGCTGTTCCAGTCTATTATGCAAATTGTACAATATTAAAATTTATTTATATGTATTTAATTGGACGATGACAGATCTCTTATTAGCTACTTAAACTGAGACCAACAGCTGAAAAATATCAGCATGAAAGCTATTCAAACAAAAATCTTGCAAATCAAAAGAATCATGCTTATTTGCTGAGATCTTATACTGAACAAAATCACTTCAACCCACAAATAACAATCATGTTAGTGAGTAATTAAAGCAAGGGACAAAGTCAGGACTACAATATTCTATTCCCAATTCAGCTACTGACTCACAGTGTGATTTTGCTCATTTACCACCTATGAAATGGAAGATGTGATAATGATAATGACAGGGATAATAATGCCTACATAAAAGAAGTGCTAGGAGTCTTAATGTTTGAAAAGAGCTTTGAGATAGAGCTGTTATATAAACATGGATTATAATTAACAAGGGACTGCCAGCTTGCACGATTGGTACGTTCTTTGGGCTTTCAGAAGTAAAGATAGGTGAGCTCTGTATACCTGAGATACCACAGGTCCTCTGTTGTAAGAGCTTATTTGGGAAATTACATTTCACAGCTGCCATTACACTGTATTGGAACCAGGCTTTTAAGAGGACCTAACTATTTGCCAGTCATTAACACAAGAAACTTTAAAGGCAGTTCAAAATAATCTCATCACTGTGACTACTGGCCACAGCTTGTCGTATTGTGTTCTCTTCTTAGTAGATATGTGTAACAATGCATTTGTATGAAAGACAGGAGAACACGAGCACATGAACAAGGAGAAGAGGTTCAGTGCCTTAGTGAATGCTGAGTGCCTGAGGCATAGGTGAGCTTGGAGATTTTCTTATACTGTAAATCCATGCTGCCGAAGTCTCTGAAAATGGTCAAACACAACCCCAACAATAATTTTCCTGACCAGTTCAGACATCTGCTCTGAGCACAGTGATATTCTTTTTTGTTGAAAGTCTTTGAAAATAATGGGTTACATTAGAACAGAAACCTAGTAAAAATATGAGTAAGATACTCTGGAAAGGTGAAGTCTTCCTTGCTGAAAGGCAAATCGAACAGTAGCTTTGGAAAGATAAAATACTCAACAAAAGTTAGAATAATAATGGGAAGCAGATGTATAGATTATAGAACTTTGTAGAGCACAGCACAATAGTACTCTAAAACAAGTCAAAGGCGTCTGCAAAGGTGCATTGGTCTCTTTTTCTTGTATAATCAGTTAGATGTTTTTTACAAACTAAATCAGCTAAAAGAAAGAACAGTCTGTAAGTAATCTTTGTGTGAAAACAGAAGTTTACTGCAGAGGAGCAGCAAAAATATCTTTTAATAGCTTGTTTTGTAGGAAAAGAATTGTACAGGACTTGATTTGTGTAAGGCTGGCAGAGTACAGGAACATGAAGTGATACTGAAAGGATATTTTAGTTATACATTTTCCTGAAAGATATTCCAGTGTATAACATTAAAAATCCATTTCTATATCCCCCCAAAACATGGAAATCTCTCAGATGATCATGAAATAAAAAATCTTCTAAGTAAAGGCTATAAGAAAATGGTTTGATTCTTCTCAGCTAATTATGTTTTATTATCATTAATTATGTTACAACGTTAGAAGTCCCCATCAAGTCAATGTCATGATACTTAGACATTAAAGCAGGATCATGCTTTACAAGAGCACAGTTTGATTAAAGAACTGTCCTGGGGTTCCAGCAAGGTGAAGTGATTTAGCTAAGGCCACAGAAAGGGTCAGTGGAGGAAGAGCAGCCCCTGGATTGCAGGATTTGCAATGTACATAGGGAGCATAAAGACAATGCTTCCAGCATAAATTGGTAGGCCACTGCACTGAGAAGAGCTAATAAAGCTGTAAATATCTTGTATCCAATCTAGCTGCCCTGCCATGTTAGCTTCATTGCCCCACTCACCTCTGTTTAGCCAGGTCTCTGGAGTGGCATCCTCCTTATTTCATATCTCTATTTCGTTATTTACCATTTCAGAGTTGGAGAAGAGTTAACTGGTGACAGGAATAACCATGGGGTCCCAAGAATATTTACTGGGAATAAAGAACAGGATGGGCATGAAATACGTCACTTAGCATTGTGAGATTTCTTACTGCTGAAAGAGTTCATTTTGTGACCGAGTGCAAAAAAACGCTCACATTTCTGTGGAAGCAAAAAAAACCCATAGAATGCTGCAGCTTTCCTCTTAAAAAAATTGAATGAATGATCATGTGTCACTGAGTAAGAAAGATTGGGAGGAAATGTATTTCATGAAGATTCTATTCTGTAGCTGCCTTTTAGTCTTTCCTGAACATCTATCTGAAATGCTCAGCACCGTTCTCAGCAATAGCCTAGATAATGCAAGCGTGAGAGTTGTTTTTCTATTCTTAATTGCACAGAAAGTATTGTGCATCTCTGATTTGTTAGTCACATTACCGGGGAGCAGGATCTTGGGAGAGATTTCTGAGGACTGCAAATGGGATAAACCCAGACAGAACTGACGTAAAACATGAAATGTAAAACACAGAACTCTATGGATGGAAAAGAGCCATTTGTGCAGTTGTACTGAACACAATGCTTTGTCCATGGAACACTGAGAACTGAGGAAACATGTGAGGACAACAAATCCACAGTGATAAGAGCAACAATTCCCTTGTTTGTACCCACGATAAGGGTTCACATCATTTGCTCCTCAGAACCCCTTTGCCACTTTTGTTTTTCTGCATTAAAATAACTTTGATGGGCATTGCTTGCAAGAAAAAGGAAATTGTTTCTTTGCTTTCAGAGATGTTCCAAAACCACAAAGAAGAGTTGCAATGAAGGCTTTAGAGACTGTGGTTACGCTGTGTCCAATAGTTGTTTCATGCTGTATTGATCCTGGCACTGCTCTTCTCAGCTTAGAAAATGGTAGATTTCCTATTTTCCAGCCTCATTTTGCCATGACCCTTCCAAGGAAAGCTGAGGAGGCACAGAAGTGAGTGTCAATGGAGTGTTCGTTTGTGAGGTGGCTGGGCAGCATGCAAATGAGCAATATTTTATGATATGTTATATCTTTTATTTAAAATATTTTGATAATATTTTTGTATTATTTTAATAAAAATAGTCAATATTTTATGAAAAAAAAAGCCTTACAGAAGATTCACTGCCTCTTCTTTCTATCCAGACTGGTGCTCTCCTTTTGCCTTACCACGGCTCAGTCATTAATACTTATCTTTCTTCAAGCTTGATTCACTTTCTTCATATTTGTTTTGCTTCAAGCTTCATTCACATTCTTCCTAGAGCCCTCAGGAGTCAGCAGGCCTGACTGCTTCCATCCTCTTTCTCAGCGTCACTGCTAAGTCTCCCCAGGAGTTTCCAGGCCCTCTGTTTTATCCCAAGTCCCTGTAATGTGAATGGGAGAGATTTGTAGCTGGATGTGTCATGTGTCCATCACTGGATCTCACACACACTTCAGTGGTAATCTCTCCATTCTGGAAATTTTGTATCTGAAGCCCAGGACTTCACATTTGAGCTGTAGAGGAATAAGGTCTGTGTGGTTTCAAGTGGAGTCAAGATGTGGGGAACACAGTTCATGTAAATGGCATATATGCACTCAAGAGAATTTCTACAGCTGAACAATGCATACATGGTACTTTATATATGGTTTGGTGTCGGTGAAAAATGTCCTTAAGTTCAAGAGGAAACACTGAAAGCATTAGCTACACAATTCAGATTCCCATGGAGGCTGGTTGAAATACACTGTTAGCTTCTTGTCGGGTATCAATGCCAGCTGCCTGGGGGGCTGCTGAGCCTCCAGTGCTGCTCTTGCACTTTTAATTACCATTGCCACCACGGAAAAACTATTTGGCATATTACTGCATAAGTGACTAAGGACTCCAAGAAACGTTCACACATTTATTCTTCAAATCTAGCAACTTGCTTTATTGTGTGAAAACTGAGGTATTTCTCCTATTTTTAGCTCTCTGCAAATGTGTCCTGGGTACCTATCCTGTCCTGGGCTTTCTTCTCTCAGTGACCCCCTCTGGCTTCTGAGTCATTGCCCTCCAACAATATCAAGATTTCAAATGAGCAAATGAACACAGTTCACACCACCATATTCTGGTTTCCCCATCTTTGGTTTGCACTGCCTGCTCATCCCTCATCTCCTACGCATAAGGCAGATTTCTCAGCATCTTTGACTTACTTCCTTTATGGATGGTATTTCTCAGGTTGTCAGTTCCACATCATCTCCAAATCTGCACATCTTGTTCTACATTTCCTTCTGTAAGATAACCACTACCTTCTATATATAGCAGAAACAGAACAGACTCAACATATTGCCACTTGTCACTCTTATCCCACTGTCTCTCTCTACCCCTCTGTCCCATTTGCCATCTCTGGTTTCTGTTAGCAAACCAACCGAGCATTTAATCACCAGTGTTCCTTTGTTAACGTTACAGATTACTCTCTCAGTGGGCACTGAAAGCTATCCAGAAGTCCTTGTGAAGGATGCCCACACATTCACCCTGTTTTGTTCCCATTTTCTTCACTTGGGTGAGATGAGCCAACATGGCCAAGTTTGAACTTCTTTTTTCTGCCTGTGCTAAGAGTCTCTAACTAAACTGTGCCTGTCCAAATGTTCGATATTTGCCCCTCATCAGCTTTGCTGAGTGTTAGAACAAAAGCCAAGAAAAGGTTCTGTAGTTACAATTTCTTTTGATTTTTTCTTTTTAGAAGCCAAAGGAGGTATCTGTTCTCTAAGTGCAATAGGCTCAATCTTCAGCTGGCATCAGACCAGTAGAGCTATACAGTTTTTAGCCCAGTAGAAGTTTTCTGTGTCTTCGGCTTCTAGTACACCTATCACTGCATAATCTGAGATCTGTGAGTAGTTCATGTCACTTTAACAGGTACCACTTGTTACTGAGCATACACATGCTCACTGCTGAGCTGAAATCCAACATGCACCAGCTTCAGTTCTGTGAAGGTGGTTTAAGTGAACACATTTTTTATCTCACAGCCAAGAAGGGCTAAGAGCATGCACCCACACACTTCTGAAGGCTCAGCATATGAATGGTAATTTATTAAGTGGCAGGACCCAATCACTTTCAGTTAGTGCCTTTATTTTGTAAGCAAACTATGCTGTCTCTTCTATTTCCATTGGGAAGTTTAAGGTGTGTACCAAAGCGCCCACTTGGAGTTTTGTTTGACTCTCTAATCCTTCAGTCTTCATAGACTTTTACTACTGCAGGCTGCTTGAAGCACACATAGCAGACAGCATAAATCTTCTGTTCTGCTTTGGTTTAAATATACTCCTCTCATACCTCTTTCTTAGTAAAACCTTTTACCTGTGGGTACTGGAAGATACAAAGAAACACCTCTCTCTGAAGTGTCAGTGTCTATGCTTGACTGTGTTGCTGAGGTGAGAGGAACAGGACAGGTTTGTTTCCTTTTCTGTCAGCAAATATCAGAGACTACACAGGTGATTGTCTACAATGGAATTACAGAACACATCCATTGTGTGTTGATAAACACATTTACTCAAATTGCATGGATTTTGCTTATTGTAGGTGAGCACTTACTTTCTCCCAGGAAGAGAGAACAGGATAGCACAGAAACCCTGCTTCTCTCCACCTGCTCCCCCAGCAAGTCTGGAGGAAACTGCTTGGGAAACATTTTGAGTGAACACATTTTGGATGCCCAGAGATTGTACTGGAAACGGGATCTTCTTCACAAGGGAGAGGCAAGTCAGCCCATACCCCACGGAGAGGGAGGCAGGGGGACACCTTTTTTGGCCTCCCCAAGTCTGACCCTGCTGGAGACAAATTTACAAACTTGGTTTCATGCTTCTCCATGTGAGACCTGTTCACACAGAGCAGAGCCTGAGCACCAACTCCAGATAACAGCAGAGGGACAAATAGTTGAACAAGCACCAGCTCTGCCCAGATATGCATTTCCAGCAAGCTTAAGCTACGGACTATTTACTGTATACCCTGCTACAGGATATTCACCTTCCCTGTTCTGGGAGTAATGTTAACTCACCTGGTAATACTCTTGTCAATGTTCTGGTAGTAATTTTACCAGAAGCCTTTTGTCCTTGTTCTAGTCACCAACTAGAACAAAAAATCTCTATTGGATTTCAGAGGTTTTATGGGATTTACTAGGAAATACAGTCATGTCCGGAGACCATGCTACCTGACTTTCCCTAAAGAATTTTTAGGATCTTCCCCTACATATGTACACATGATCTCAGTTATCTACATGTAAAGCAGCTTCTGGAGGGTCTGTATTTACTCACAGTCCTCTAGCTGTTTGCTTAATTGTTTGAATCAGTGTCTATATTTGTGGAGCCTGAAATATTTTTTACCACTTTTGTTTTCAATTCTGAATATAATTTGGAAGTTATTTCCAAATGTTTGTTTTATAAGCTGCTGTTATACACTCACCTTAAAACATACCCTGTTTTATGCACTGTTGTTTATAGCATCTTTGGAAGCTGAAACTTCAGTATATTTGCTGACCAAAATGCATTTCTATCTGATGGTAAAATGCGTATTGTTTAATTATGTTAGGATTACTGGCATCTGTTGGGCTCTAGGCAATTTAGCAAGATCAAAAGAAGAATCAGATTCTCATTTGCACAACAGGTATAGCCAGGGCTCTAACAGTTAATGCTAACAACATTAGCAGGGGGTATCTTAAATGTCATGTCTTAAAACAATCTAGCTTTCAGAGATTAGACTGATATCAAAAGTGTGAGCCATATAATCTGCCCACTGATATCTGAATATCTGAATCACATCTTTCCAGCTTTTGTTAGGGTCCAGCTGCCTCTCTGGAGAAATCAATACATGCAAAAAACACAGAAGCAGTGCGAGCAACTTCTGCTCTAGTTGCATTTGGCCCTCTACTCTGCAGTACAATCCACTTAGCTGGATGTCCGCTAAGTGGACGAATAGGGGCCAGAAAAAACTCCCAAGCAGACTTTCAGAACGAGGTAGGGTCTGTGTATGACTCTCTATTTCACCTGTAAGAATATTTTGCAAGGATGTCTGTGGTTAATATGCCCTATGGTAGCAAAGAGAGTTGGCTTCTGATTTGAGAGGAGCCCTTTGAACTGCCAAAAATGATAATACAAAGGAAATGTTATAGCCAGTTAGTTAACTTCCTCCAGCCTTCGTTTCAATGCAGGGGGGAACGTATCTGTGTTTGATCAGCCAAAAATTACACACCCTGAACTCGGATTCTGCTTTGATCTTCCTTTGATCATGCACTTCCCAGGAAAAAGGAACTTGCTTGCATTTAGGGTTTGACTGCAGAACAAGGAAGCAGATGCAATGAACAAGAGGCAGACAACACTTTGTATTGATTCTGATTAGTAAGCAGGGATAATTTTCCAATATTTTTTAAATGCAATGTTCTGCTCAGCTTTGGTTTACAGTCAGTGGTACATTTAGAGAATATTGTTGCAGTGGGTTCTTTCCTTAGTTGTGCACCTCATCTTTCCCACATGAGGGTACAACTGAGCAAGATGTAAATTCACGCATGGGTGATCAAACTTTGTAATATGAAGTAAAGCCCTCCCCTTCTCCATCCTAGATCAAGCCACTGTTAAATGTGACTCCTCAGCCTGGAGTTGTCAGTGAGCTCAGCAGTGGCTAAGAGCATTTTATTTTCTGTTATAGTTCTTATTTTGTGGAACACTAGAAAGAAGAAATAATTTTGGAATACAAAGTGTTTTCCTGGTTGAATGGTGAGGTAAATGAGAAGCCGTGCTTCAGAGAACGTCTGCCCTGTCTAGAACCCAGACCAAAACACAACATATTCACAGGCACAGAACTCCAGCAAAGCTCTTATCCTTTCCCAGCGGCAGCTTGCACAGCCGTAGACACCAGTGCAAAGCTCTGCTGTGCACTATGGAGCAAGAACAGCAACAAAATAGATGTCTAAGTTACTAATGCTGCAAGTCAATGAATTACATAAAAACCTAGTTTTTCAAAGTAAACCTTGATTTTTCAGGTGAGTACACAGATGAGTCTCACACTAGGATTCTAGGACATGTAGCTCTGGATGAACTTGCTTTCCAGGCCTTCTAATATTTATTTCTCTTAGGAGAGGAGAAAGGTGTAGTTCTTCATGTGCTGAAGTTCAAAACAGTCAAGGGAGTCAACTGTGCCCCTTAGGTAACTTCACCTCCCTACCTCAAGGCAACCTAACTTTACTTTCTTAAACGGTTGGCCAATATCTTACACCAGAAATGAGGTTGTGTTTGCTGATGTTTGGTAGTGGCCAAATGCACAAGACAGCAGAGGAACTGAATGGTCAGTAGTATTGTCCTTGTGGAAATAAAACTCAAAGTACTTTCAGAAGCATTGCTTAATGTACCTTTCAAACTTGGGCACAGCTGCAGAATGAGTCAGGAAGAAATTATGGGGCAATTATGGCAGTGTTTAAACCAAGTATACCCTGATCATCTTCTGATACAGGCACATAGGCATAAGATAGCACACTCTGGTAGCACATCCTTTGGGGACCTTTAATACTTCCTTACAAAAATCCATTGGCCGTGAGAAACTGGGGAAAAAACAATAACTAAGAAAACAAACATATGATACAACTCATTCTTCCTGGATTCTCTTAAAGCTACTATAACATTCATCATAAATTATCTTGCAAAATCTTGAGATTTAGAAGCAGCAGTGATGGCCACATTCCACCACATCTCCTGCATCATCAAGTGGTTAGAATCACACACCACAGGTGTGTGGAAGTGCAAAGAGGGGAAGGAGACCACTATGCCTTTATCTGTCCTCCTCCTGCCAATGCTGAAAAGAGGAGCAAATGTGGCACTGTCTCAGCATTCATAAAAGAATGAAGAAAGTTCTTACTAATTACGATGATATATGTTTAGCTTCTAGCCCTGGAAAAAGACAAAAACAATAGAAAAAGTCTTCTTAAGAAATAGTCATTTCATTTGCACAGCATAATGCAATGATGAGCAATAAGAGGCAGGATTTATAAAGAACAGATCTGGCCTGACAAAGATAATACTTTTTTATGGAATTACCAAATCAATGGATGAGTGGAACAGAATAAATGTAATACTCTTGGATTTAAGCCATTTTTTTAAACAATTGGTTTGATCATCCTCTGCCTCAAAGCCAGGCAGCTACACTGACATAAAACTGGAGAGCATGAGAATGGAGGATTGCCTACAACATTTCCCGAAAACATCCTTAAAAAGCTTGACTGAACATACTTGTGCAAAAAATTGTCTCATTTGCACCCTGAAGTCTGGAATGAAGGACCAGAACAAGGTTAACGAAAAGAAGAACATCAGTTTATAGAAAGGACAGATAAAAATGGATCAGTCTTTGGTCTTGCCCAATTTAATACTTCCAGTAATCGCAGAATTACAGAATAATCTGAGTTAGAATGAGCTAGAAAGAGGCATAAACAACATATTAATAAAGTTCATAGGTGTTATGCTAAATTGAGAAGAGAAAAGAAAAACAGAGAGGCCAACAACATGGGACAGAGGGATTAGTTAGTAACCAAAAGTAGCAGAACAAGAATCACCTTGGGAAAATACCATAAAGGACAAGCACTAGAGAAAGGAAAATTAGCTTGGAAGGTGATTTCTATTAGAGGAAGGTTCTTTGATGACAGAAACGTCATAAGGACTAAGAGGCAAAGCCTAGCAAGTTACTTTCAAGTGTCAGAGAAATATGGTAGTAGAAAAGGTCAATGTGGCTTGTGCATGTGCATGCAACGATGCAGCAGCTAAGAGAAGCAAGAATCATTCTCTGCAAGACTGAGATGAAATATGTGGGGAATATTGCTTCATTTCTAGTGAGATTTTCACAGACTACAAGGCTGCTTAAAGAACCACAGCACAAATAAGAGCTCTTGAGAGGAGCTGGTGCCCAAAGAGTGATTAAATTAGAAATTCATAGATTGAGCAGTGACCAAGTATTGATATTAACATGGAAAAAGTGCAATTAGCGAGCAAGAAAAGAATAGAAATAGAGGCAGCAATAGGAACAAAAAGTCAGCAAGAACAGGTTTGCAAGAGAGACCCAGAGGACTTTTATCTCTGGACAGACATAACAGACATAACAGCAACACAGCCTGGGCTTGGCTAGAGATCTATGCCAGACTCAATGTGCTGAGTCTTCTTATTTCCCTTACTCTTTTGGTTGTACCTTGGGCTCAGTTCTCAGTGTCCTGGCTCTTGCCCTGATTGCCCTGGCCTTGTTCCCAATCAGGTCTCTCTTGGCATTGGGCCAGATGTGCATATTCTTTGTCCGAGATACTTTCCTATAACATGGAGGTCAGACCTCACTCCCATCAGAACGTATTTCCACAGTTCCCTCCTAGCAACATAGCACTTAGAAGGGTTTCTGCATTGGTATTATTTCAAGATCTCGAGAGATTTGCCTGGATATTTCTCATGCAGTCCTAATTGATATTTTCTCCAAGCCTATTTCCAGCATGAAAGAAGATGCAGAATTCGCAGGTAAAATTGTGTTCCTAATGAAATAAGGAACGAGAGTCTGGTAAAAAGAAAAGGGTGAAACCTCACAATGATATTAAAATCTGTCAGGTAATATGCTGGGTTAAAAAAGAAATTGTCCATAAAGAAGAGGCCTATGGAGTGTTTGGCACAAGTCAGCAAACATAAAGGTTGACACACTAGAGAAGATGATCAAAGCATCTAGATGGAGCCAAGGTTAAAACAGACACAGAGGATTTTCTAAAGGGTTAGGTCTATCATTGGTAGGTCATGTGAAGAAAGATGAAGAAAATGCTTTCTGATCATCCTAAAATACCCAAACATTGTCTTATCTTACTCCCTCTGTCTCAAGACACAGCCTTTATGGTCACAGTACACATGAAAGGTCAAAGACTTCTGTTGCAAAAAAAACCAAGAAGCTTCTCTCAAAGATTTTTTTCCACTGGAAATAGCTCCCTACAGCTACAGTCCTCCTTTTATAGAATGAATTTTAATATGTATCCTTTTTCTTTTGTTCCTCCTGACTGCTTTAGTTTTATTGTGGCTTTGTCTTTGTTTTCATTTTCATGCTCTTTCCCTTCTACTGTGTTATGAATTCTCATTTTACTTGCTGAAAGTTGAGCTACTGTACATATATTTAGAATACATGGGGGTGTATGTGGATACAGGTATTAATAGATACATAAGCATCACACAGCTCTCATTACTGTTCCAGTATTATCAATTTTATTCACCATATGCCATGCTATACAGTTCTCACCTTCACCAACTTTGTATGGTTGTTTGCACATGGTCCATGAAAAACACATACAAATATCTAGTATTTCAGTATTCAGGATACTTTTTGATTATGTTTCGTGGCTCAAATGTGATACAAAGAACCTGGTGATAAAAGAAAATCAAACTAATGTGACTGAAGTTTGCCCAGAAGAGGGATTTTTATGATAACTAAAGCAGCATTAGCATAAAGCTGTTTTATCACATTTAAACAATAGGCAAAGACATCATCATAGACAATCAGAAAACAGGTTACATCCTGCTCATCAGAGGGAATTCATGTTCATTTTCATTCCACAGCATTTGTCCTCATTTTTACATCATAAGGCCAAGGAAAAAATGGTCTACTGCCATTCAGCACTTTATAAATCATAGCATTTGAATATTTTGTTCTGTATGAATGGATGATGTACCTAAAACTAGCACATCTTTTTGTATTTAAAACTTCATTTTACATTAAGACACTGGACAGAACACAGCATACTGACATGATAGGCAGGAACTGATGTTTTAAGAATTCAGCTCTGCAGGTAACAAGAAGTTAAAAAGCAGGAATAAATTCCCTTTTGATACAATTGAAAATCTCACAGCCAGATACGGTTTTTCATTTTGATCTCTATACACTGCACTTTCAGCTCCATTTTCTATGGCATTATAATCATTCAGCCATTAATATTTCTCATCCCTTTCTAAACCTCCCAGCAGATAGAATCAGCCCCTGGGGAACATCTCCAGAAAAGGAGATATTGTGGCAGCACAGAGCAAAGAGGCTTCCCCGTAGCACCATGCATGGTCGTAAAAGGAGGGAGGAACCAGCAGTTTTTAACCCACATCTTCCAGCAGCTGCATGCACGTACCTTGCTCGGCAGGATACAACCACAGCCGTGTATCACCCCCGTCAGCATCCAGACTGCATATCTCTGATTGTCATGGAGACTGTTTCAAAGTCTTGCCGTGCTTCAGCAGCAGCAGCAGAGGACAATAGCACTTGGTCTTAAATGGCTGAAAAGAAAGCAACAAAGCTCAGTGTAAAAGGGAAGGAGCTGTGGCTGAAAGGGATGTGAGTACAGCAAGACACTCTTCCAGCTGCTGCAGAGGGCTAGAGGTATAGGTTAGAGCAACCTTCCAGAGGTGTGTAATTGTGCCTTCAAGATAAGCACAGGAAGAGGGTTCTCAAGGATAGCACATTTCTCCTCCTTCTTTCTCCCCCTCAGGCTAAGTTGCTGGGGTGTTTTAGATTAAAATGTTTTCATTAGGAGACTATTTAGTTTACGAGGTCTTCTGCTTTTTCGTTCCTGTGGGCACTGTAAACATACTGAGTTTTGGAGTAAGTGATATACACTGTCTCGGAACGAGAGATAGGCAGAGACACAGGCAAGTACAAGGCATTAATAGAGTTGATAGTTTGCAAGACCTGAGGCAAAGAAGCGGTTTTCAGAAGAGTGAGGAGACAGTTTTGTGTCAAATAGCAAATCTGATAAGAATTGCAATTTATGACCACCCATAAGCTATCATCAAGTCAGGTGAGTTCTCAGCAGAAACAGGAGTAAAGGGTACAACTGAGCAATGTAAAATGCAAGCAAACATAAAATGCAAAATTCAAATGCAAAACCAACTGGGTTTAATCACATCTCAGAAAATAAATCGTCAGACCAAACTGTCACTGTAAGTGTACTTAGTAAAATAGAAATATAAGCCTCTGAAAAATTGGCTGGTGACCTACCTGTCAAGACCTATGTTCATATTACAAAAGAAAAATCACCGAATTTCTCCAAGGACTGAGCAAAAGCATTGTGGATGATTCCAAACTTTTGATCTGAATCAGTGCCTTGAAAATGTGAAAGACACCATGACTTGCAAAAGGGGAGTAAAAGGCTACACTGAAATCATAGAAATAGTAGAGCTAAAGATACTTCCACAAGCTTCTTCCGCTACATTTGGAGCAAACTTGATGTAAGAAGCAGACCTACTGTGGAACAAACTAATACACTGGAAAATCATGCTCAGAGTAAAAATGAAATATTTTCCTTTGGAAAATGAAAAAGGTGAGTTTGATCAGCACATATCCAATCTCATGATAATAAGCAAAGCAGACTTCAAATCTCCTGGGAATATCCTAGGCAAAATTCTGCACCATTAAATGTTTACTGCTTGTTCTTACAAGAGTACAATTCTTTGGGGTGAGAAAATTCCTTTAACAGATTCTTTCTCAAGGAAGACATGGAGAAACAAGAGCATGAGATAGAACAATTGCTAATATCTGCCAAAAGATAAAACCTGCAGAAATTATGAGGGTGACAACAGAGACATTTCTAAGAAACATGTTAAGATCGAGGCACCCTGCAAAAACCCAACAGCTTCCTGATGCTGTCTGTGATTTCAAAAAGCAGTTGACTATAGGCAAAGCAAAGGGAAAACAGTTGGAGAAAATTAGTTTAGGTGGTACTTAGGAGTCTAGGAGCTACATGGGTTTAGGAGCTGTGTGGGTCTCTCAGTTTCGGGGTGCTGGAACAGCTTGCAAAACAATTCCCTTTGCTCCCAGTGGTCATCAGAACCAGCAGGACACCACCCACACCAGCACAAGTGTGAGGTGGTGATGCTGTACTGTGCCTGTGCTTGTGTGGAATGGTTAATTCATCTGAGAGAGAGAATTCCACCTAATGAACATAGAGCTCATGATTAAGGTCCACTGCCTTGAGCAGGAACAGCTGGTATCTGCAGGCTTCTGCTGGTTGCAGGAATGCTGTGTTTTATTTGCACATAGAGGAAGAGTGTGAAAAAGTAGGTAAGAAGCAGTTCTGGGGTGATGAATTTTGCACTCTGCATTTTCCTTTTTCTGTGTTAGGTCAAGCAGCATGAAAGGAGGTTGTCATGTTTGAAAATTCAAAAACTCACTTATTTACCACTTTGCTGTGCAGGTTTCCATCCATGGGAGCAGTGCCTGAGAGAAGACACTGCAGATAACAGAGTGTGGTGGGTCAGAAAAAAGCACTATGTGAGAGGGTCACATTTTCCACGTGAGACATTTCATTCAATTCTGAGACAGATTTCACTTTGTGGGCCTCTTCCTAAGAGATCATTTTATACATACAGCAAAACCTGAATTCCCCTAGTTTCTCTTGTATGTATGAGGTGCCCTGTAAAATAAATATCAGTTACACAGCAAATTGCCTTTACTATACTGTGCACAACTTTTTTTTAATCCAGTCAATTACTGGCTTCATGTAGAGAAAATTAGCAGTAGCATAATTTCCTCTGTCTCTGGTGGACAGAATTATACTGTCGTTTGCATGTCACACACCTGGGGGTGCCCAGGAAGGCTGTGAAGCTTTCAGTGCCTGTCTGTTCCCAAGCTTTTGGACCCAAGCGCGGAGCTACAGCCATTTTGTTCAGGAATAAAACACTTCCCACATGGTTACAGCCTTCATTAACATGTAATGAGTAATGTTGCAAGAAAAAAAATTTAATTTTATTCTCTCTATTCATAAAGCAAAACTGCTCAGACAGAAGGTGATTATGTTGATAAACATTTTGGCACCTCTTCTATGGAGAAGGGGTAAAAGAATTGGGATTGTTCAGCCTGGAGAAGGGAAGGCTTTGGGGTGACTTTATTTGGCCTTCCAGTGCCTGAAGAGAGCCTACAAGAAAGAAGGAGAGGGACTATTTCCAAGGGTATATAGTGACAGAACAAGGAAGGTAGGTTTAGATTAGATATTAGGAAGAAACTCTTTACTGTGAGGGAGGTGAGGCACTGGCACAGGTTGTCCAGAGAAGCTGTGGATTCCCCATCCCTGGAAGTGTTCAAAGCCAAGTTGGATGGAGCTCTGAGCAACATCTGAGCTAGTGGAAGGTGTTGCTGTCCATGGCAGTGGGGTTGGAACTAAGTGATCTTTAAGGTCCCTTCCAATGCAAGCTGTGCTATGATTCTATGAAATAAAAACTCTGGAGGACAGCACAAGAAAGCTACTAGGCATCAAGCAAATCCATGTGAAGCAAATGTCATCAGCAAGATACCGAAAAAAACAATATAAGCTGATCAAAATGAGATTTGCAGATGAGCAGTGTGATAATGTGATCAGATGCACAAAATACTGAGGATTTTATGGAATTTGCATTGAATTTTTCTGAGAAAATCAGTCAGCAAGAAAAATCAAGTTTCTTATGCATTAAAACCTGTCATTTTGCAGCCACCACAGAGCTCAAACCCTGCTTAACTCTGAGATTTCCTCAGAGAAGTGGAATATATGACACTCAGTCAAATTTCTAAGAAAAATCTTAGCTTTATCCCCAAGGTGAGCAGTTTTGAGCAACTCCTCTCCAGGACTTTACACATGCTGGAGGTGCCTCTGCAGCCAGAGCCAGGTCTGTGCAAGGGCTGCCTGCTCCTGGAATTCTGGTGTGCTTCCAGTGGCAAACACACACATTCCAGGTGAGGGAGAGGACTGAATCAACTGACAGGGATGCAGAAGGAGGTGCATTAATCTTCAGTCTAGAGAGATTCACAGACCATTGTTCCCGAAACTGGAAGAGCTTTGAGAAGCTTTTCAGCACCAAAGGCAATGATAATTACATTCCTACCTCCAGCATGGTTTGGAAAGGGACTGATTCTCTGCTGTACTGCCTTGGGATAATACAACAACAGCAAATAAACGTGAAGAATTCTTGTTTTCCTTTTCAGCATGCACCACACACACGGGCTGCTCAGGATTCATCATAGAAGGTCTACTGACTGACTCAGGAAGTGCAGCAGATGTGCAATGTGAAGGCTGGCACAGTCCCATTGTAGTCAGCAAGGCTAGAGAAGGAAAGCAGAAACCCTCCCAAGTCAGGCCAAGGTGGGGACTGGTACCTGGTGCTGGGACTGATGCTCCCTCCCACTACAGCCTGGCTGTCCCTGACCCTTTCCCTTACCTGGCCACTGCTGTGGGGGTTGCACATTTCCACCTTGCCTCTGACAGAGCTGGTTTGGATGCTCGGTTTGGATGAGCAGGTCTGGCAGAAGCCAAACTTCCTCTCTATAGTTTGCACAGCAACTTCTTAAAAGCAAAACTGAAAAATTGATTTGCAAACTAACTTTTTAAAGCTGCCTATTATTATTATTATTATTACTATTATTATTATTATTATTATTATTATTATTATTTCTTGGCACATTTCACTCCTATAACCCTGACAATGTTTTTAAAATCCAGAGCTTTTGTGATTTCACTGCACACACCAACCCTTAGCTTCTTCCCCCAAATACACAGATTTATGATGAAACACAGCAGCTGTTAAAATGCTATGCACAATTAGCAATTCTGGAAGCTTGTTTTCCACCATATTTAAAATCAATTGAGATATAAGACAGGGCAGATTTCTAGGTTGTTAATAGCCTAGCTGCAGCACAAGGGGAAAAAATGTTATGATTGGTTCAAGTAGACTCTTTTTTAAAATTTGGTTTTGCAGTTCTGATCATCAGTGAAAATAAGATGTACGCTCTATGGCCTCTGTAACCTAATGCCATTAAATAAATCAGTGGAGCATATTTTTGTTATAAACTACTTTCAACTCTAGTCAGCTCTAGCTTGAAAATCACACAGAAAGTTAACTGAATGACAGAAAGACAACAAAAGGATTAGAGTTAAGGAAAGGTTTTAGGACTTTTTAATTTCTCTTGAGCGGAGATTAATAGTATCAGGACCTTCTGGGCAGTGCTTCTCCAACAGGCAGCTCATGGAAAGAGGCACTGCTGGTAGGCAGCCCACAGGCCACTTAGGATTTATTGCATAGGTCAAACCAAACTGTAAACACCAGGAGACTAATAGGGAGACAGCTTAGCGCTGGTGTGGTTTTGATTAGATTAATTCCTCAGTATGTGGGTTCCTGTTTTGAAGCAATTTTTTCCTTCAAGTGGAAACCTGAAGAAAAGATTTTGATCACATGGAAAAGGCATGTGTCCAAAAGCAAAAGAGGTGGTCACAAGGTGTAAGCAGAGCTTACAAGACTCAGAGGCTGCAGTCTCCGTGGATACTCATTCTGTATTATCAGGCAAGGTCTGTGTCATGTCCCAGAACCGGGGCATTGCTGATAACCAGCAGGATCCTTCTCCCCACCACACAGCTGGCAGGTATCCCCATCCCACCTCCCAGGGGACACAGCAAGCTGAGCCATGGCAAGGGCTAGGGAGGCCTAATGTGCACATTAGATGGGGAGGGTAAACAGTTTAAGGTGAACAGTTTAACTAATTCCCTTGGTATACAAGACATCGACCAATTTTTTAAATAAATATTTTCATGATATTTCAAATACTGCTGGAACCAGAAGGAACTGGCATTGCGTGAGGGTGCTTAGATATGGGTGATGACTAGCAGAGGTTTCTGGGGTTTTCTGCTAAACCTGGCAAAATCCCTGGAATTTCCATCAGCAGCAGCACTTGAAGGTAGCTACTGGGGCACCTCACTGGCCACAAGGCCATGCTGTTTAGGAGCATCTCTTGCATTTGCACATTTGCATTTAATCTCCCTGCAAAGAGGATTGATAGAGATGTGAAACATCTGTACAGCTCCCCAACCCAAATACACCACTCCACTGAGCAGCAGGGCTGGCCAGTGCCCAAGGAAGGGGCCAAATTCAGACAAATGCTGATGCAAGGCTCTAAAGAAACAGCCAAACCTTGTACTTGAAAACATTCAAATTAGAAGTTCAATCTTATTTCTAAGTTTTTTCCTCCTTTCGCCTCTCTGGAAAAGCTCTCAGTCCATTGACAACTGTCACTTAATTTACTTCAGTAATTGCATTGATGTTAATTTCCAGCATTTGCAGCTTTTTGTGGCCATTGTTTGCTTCTGGCTTCACAGATGATTTTTTTTTTTTCTCCCATTCATCTTTTTCCCTAGTTCCACTTCATAGTCACAGTCTGGCAGGATTTGTCTTTTCTCTGACTCTGCCTTCACTCCCATCTTGTTCGTTATTATTTCACACCATCACAAATCCTGCATTTGCATCTTGCAGGCAATGAGATTGTTATGGATAACTGGCTTTGCTGCTCCACAGGCAGAACTTCATTTAACTGCTCTTTTCTCTTTCTGTTCAGCCATGCAGATGACATGGTTTTTAAGGCTGTCCTTCTAGACTTTATGACTGTGAATGATAAAACTCTTTACCATGGTGACAGCTTTTTTACCTACCCATTTGGTTTCAGGTTATCCTGGCAATTCTTGGCACATGTTAGTCAATCTATGCTGATGTTAATTGCTGTTTTGATGGGATATGTTTGGAAGTACAGCATCCATGGGGAAATAGGAAAAATAATGTTCTTTTGTAGTGGCAAAAAATGCAGTCTGGGATCTAGTTTTTAACCAATATATTGCAGGGGGATCAAGCCATGGAGGCAGAAGTTCTGAGCTGAGTTGTTGGCTGTGACACAAATCGTATGGACAAGATTTTTCTCTATTTATATCTTAAATATTCCACTTCAAGTAGAGATTGGTGCTGGCAGGATTATGATCTAGACTGTTAGTACTGTCACACGGAAAACACCAGTGTTATCACTCTTCGTATCATCCGATTTTCTTCTTTACTTTGCCTTTCTTATACTCTGACAGCAGCAGACCAAACATTTTAACATCCTCCTATTCAGTCACATGGAGTCATTTTACAAGAAGATCGGTTGATACTCTACAACTTCACACCCAAGATATGTAGAAGCTCCAGCCACATGATGCCCAGTCTCAAGTCAGAAATGAGTTGTCAGCTCTTTTACATAACACTTCTGTGGGTGCATGGAAATGCCCAGCTAATCCTCTGCTGTTTTATCTCTTACCTCATCCATAACTGTCCCATTCCCTCTTGGTCACACCCACCTCTGGGAAGTTCCTGGTGGGACATGACCTCGCAGAAGCTCTGCTGTCATGTTGGTATATGTGTGACAATTTTTGGTCACAAAGCAAGCGTGAAGGATGCAAGGCGTTTAATCTGAGCGCCTCTACCCCAGCAGACCCAAGAGTGTCAGCGTGCCTCTTTGTCTGTGTGGGATCTCACTGCATCAAGTGGAATGCTGAGCACCACCTCTTCTGGTTCTCACTGTCAATGTTTTCTTGGTCAGGACATTAAAGCCTGAGGTCTGTGCCCAAATCTGTCTGGACATGAAAGCAGTGGTTCAAGGAATGAGAGTAACACACTGGCTGTCAGATTTAATGTCCCCATGGAGATGACTTACATTTGCATCTCCTCACGTAATCTGAAACTGGTCTTAGGTGCCTATTTCCCTCTAGCTTGTGCACCTTTTCCTCTATCCACTGCTGATAAAGTCAGCAAGTTTCCCCTCCTTATGCTGTGGCCGATGCAGTTGCAGTTTACAAGCCTGCACTTACTGCAGAACAAAAAGAGCCTGGGGAGTATTTTGAATTAGACAAGAATATGCCTTTCCCTGGATGTTATGATCACCCTGAAGATATTTATCTTTGCCAATTGCCTTTGTGCATTTTTCCCTTTGACCTAGGATGGTGAGAAAAAAAAATCCTCTGGAGTGAAATGAAAATAAATTGAAATAGTTCACAGACTTTTCTTTAACAGGATCTTAACAAGATCTTGCTTTACAAAATTTCTAAAGAGTCTTTCCATTATTTGATAATTGCAATTATAGTATGGGGATTGATTAGTTGTAGAAAAATAATTATGCACCAAATTAAAGCAAATTGAAATAGACTCAAAATGTTGGCACCCATTCCTGCTGTCTCCAATAGTAAGAAATCATTTGACCAGGATGGTTATATCACAAAAATGCTTTACTTCAGATTTAAAAATGATGTAATTCATTTTTTGGCATTGCAACAATGAATTTTCTTGAAAGACTTAATTGTGGGGCAGTGCTGACTGGGCAAAAGGCAACATATGAGATTTGATTTCAGAAATCTATAGTTAAAAAAAACCCAGAAATTGATAAATCCTCAGAATGATCATTTGGCCCATTTGCATAGGTCTGCAAAGATCTGCTGCTTAAATCTAGCAAGGAAGGCTGGACCTCAGGATGAAGCAGACTTCTCTTCAGACCCCTTGAACATGAAATCTTTATTAAAGGCATTGGGCCCCTAACACAGCAGTAGTTTAATGCAGATGTGGCTCAGGCCTGGCACAAGAGATGCTCAATGCATTAAAATTTGAACAGGAAACCTGCGGTGTGATCAAAGTGTGCGGGAATTAAACAGAAAGATGCCAAAGAAATGTCAGTCAGACACCCACAGGCCCCAATTCCAGCTGCAAATGTATCCAGACTGCAGGAGTCCAGTGTCTTAAATAGTAGCCCCTCTGACCATGTCAAGGGCCTTCTATCAGTTATGTGCCAGATCAAAGGACAGGAAAAGCACAAAGGTAAAATCCTTAACCCTCTTCCTTCTGGTTCTTGCCTTTAGCCATTATGAAGTACAGTTCAATCCCATTGATATTCCTTGTTGCAGATCACACGGTGCTGGGGGACAGAGCACCCTGGGTACAGCTTACCCAACCTGTTGACACCCAGAAGCTGTGCAGTGACAGGTGGATCTGAACTGCATGAGTTAAATGACAAATAACCATTTTAGAGCTGGTATCTTTCAAAAGAAGTCAGCATAAACCCCACCACTGCAGTGCAATCCAGAACAAGCTACACTCTGACTGCAAGGCAGAAACAGCTTAAAATAAAGCAGTGAAGTGGTATGCAAAGCTTGCCTGATGCAAACACCAGCAGGGCTTCAAAAGGAGAACCTAAACCCCTTCTCTCCTGAACAGAACCCTGTGGTAGCAGCAGCAGCTTTTTTCCCTTCCACCTTGCCATTTGCCACCAAACGTCACTATTTGCTTGCACTCTTTATCTTAATAAAAAAATGAAGAATAAGGTCCCAACTGCTACTTTCCTTTCATGCCTCCAACCTTCCTTCCAAGTGTATAAACACTTGAATCAAGGCTCCCTTTCTGTTAAACTCCTTGGCAGAACTTGAAATATTCTTGTAGGCATATCCCTCTGTCTTACATTCTTCTCCTCTTATCAGATACAGAATCATGTAACAGTTCTGCTGCATGTTTCGGTCCAATAAATTTTAAAGGACTTTGAGAGTAATGGATGATTTGGCCCCACCTAGCTAAACTACAGACACATAAAGAATCAGCAGTGACCAAAGCACCAACAAAACAAGTGTATAATCACTTCTTTCTACACTAAAACCAAATGTTATTTCAGCTCTGGTTTATCAGCAATTAAAATAAATTATTAGAGAAATTAAAGAAATATTCAAAACTCCAATGTGTTGGCAGACTTTGATCAAATTATTTTATTAGTTCATCACAAGCACAGCAAATTACACCTGCAAATTAGAGCTACTCTGGATTGCTAGGTGACAGCAGAAAAAAAATTTGCAGAGATACATTAACTTATTAAAGTATGCTATTAAATGTCAAGGAGAATATCATTGAAATGTTTAATTTATTGAATAAATGTATTTGCTGAAGGGCACCAACATGATAACGTTAGAGTTTTACACAAAATTCATCCTGCAATATAGTAGCTTTACCTCTAAAGCCTGTTATAGCTCTATTCCCTAGGGCAGAGGCTGGAGAACTGCCATTTAATTGCCAGTGTTATAAATTAAAGGAGTGCTTGAGTCAGATGTCATCCAGAGCTTACAAACCGAGCAGAGTGGGTAGGGGATGCTGACAAGAAGCTTCCCGGTGGCTCTCCCAGCACTCTGAACATAATTAATTCTGCTGATCTTTTATTTGCATCTGCATTGTATTTGAATTAAATACAGCTGTGTGCACTGAGCTGGGCAGAGCCTGGATAGCTAGGAAACTAAAAGCATGAAAGAAAAAACACTGATTCTGGGGTTTTTGGCTGTTGTTTAGCACTTTACAGAGGGAAATGTAAGTCTAACAGCTTACAGAGTGCTACAATTCCCCCAGGTGTTAAGAATTATGTTACAACCCAAAGCAGGGAATCATTTCTAGGAAATACATGAAGACAGGATTGCCCAGCACATGGAAGTTAAAATCCTAATTGGCAGAGGTAAAATAGATCAAATTCCCTGCTAATGACAGAAATCATCCTGGAATGTCAGCTCTGTGTCTTTTATCTCCAGACAGGGAATAGTGACAAGCTGAAGGCATTGGTTAGAGCCCATCAAATTCACCCACAGGAATCAGTTTATTCATATTCAGCTGCCTGCTGCTATGATTTAAGCTGTTTGCTTGCATTTTTCACCATGTTCTATCAAAAAAATAAAGGAAAAAGAGAGCACAGTATAGTCACTATGGAATGATATTGGAGCCCAAATTTTGTGTTTACAGGTTACACTCAGAGAGGCAGTGTTAATAAGCACAGCATTCCCACTGCAGATGTGACTTCACCTTTTCCTTTTTACTTACAATCTTGTCATAACTTGAGCTTTTTCTCTTCTTTTTCCTAAAAGAAATAGTGTTTTAATCTAACAAAATACTCCAATAGCAAGGTTAAGGACGGAAATCAAGGTTTGTCAGTGGTGAGTGCTGATCCTTGAATGAGGCATCTTGTTACAAGGCCATTTGTTTCATTATAAAATCAGATGATATAACAGCACCTAAATGTGAAACCAAGGACATCTACCATTCATTTACTTCCATTTTTCTCCACACATCTCCACGTGTGTTGGACGCTGGTGGCCCAGTTCACCAGAGGAGCACCATCCCAGCAGGGCTGAAGGTTCCCTCAGAGCCAGTTATTTTATTGTGAGTGCATCACCAGTGAGAGCAATTTGTCATTGCTTTCCCAATGTGATAATCACTATTTTATTTCTGAGAGTCAAATACAAGATTTAAGAGCTTCCTTCCATTCAAGTTCACCTAGGCCACTTGAAGAAAACAGCCATAAATCAATATTTTTTTAAAAAAATCTGAATTATTCTGATAAGCAGTGACAAACTATATGGAAACATTTGAAATTCAGTATGGCTGGAGGAAAGCTGCCTCCACTTTCTACTAGGTTTGTGGGAAGTGGATGCAAAATAAAAATTGAACATGGACAGATTAATATGGACACAAACATAAAAACTATAATATATTTTAAATAATCTGCATTTGAAAAAAATCCAAATCCTCAATTATTAACCAAACCCACAGAAGTGCTAAGGGCTCTTTCCACAGAAGGTCTTTGTCACTGCCACATTCCTGTTTGCTACATCTAAGTAAGAGGCATCTGCAGTCAGGAGTGGCAAACACAGCCCTGAGCTCTCAAGCACCAGCTGAGGAGGTGGAGGAGACTCCAAGGGGCTACCATAAGCCAGCACCTGACTTTCTGCATGGATAAATGTACCAAAGGGAAATATTGCAGAGCACAAGTAATGTTATTTCTCTTCAAAGATGAGACTCCATCTTTGCCACAGTTTAGTTTTGATCAAAGGTTGTGATACCTGATCTCCCATACATTGCTCAGGATGCGAGGATATTCCCTATGGGAAAACAGTTCTACAACTGGGGCACTGGAGACCAGGGACAATGTCCTCTTTGGTCTGAGATATTCAAACCCTCAGATCCCATCACAAAGACAGTTCCAGACATTGTTCTAGGATAGTTCATTTGGAGTACAATGGTGTAAAAGTCCACCATAGTGCCTGGGAGCTGTTGTTCCATGTGTGATACATCTCTGGACATGTGGGAGAAAATGCAGGTTTGCAACAATAAAAATCAAGGACTTTCTACACAGCCAAGATTAAAAACTAAGGCAAACAGTGCTGATGCTTGCATTTCCTGATGGCTAGGATAAGCTAGAACATGGCCAACTCTTCATTTCACCAATCCTAGGACAAAAAAAGGCCAAAACATCTCCCAGTGTTTTCATAATCTTGTCAAGCTTGCCAGGGGAGGATTTGATTTTCTGTGGCAGAACATCCTAAGTGACCTTCAGTTCACTAATGGTGGGTCATTCTTGGCTCTGATTGCTTCTTCAAAGAGTGCAATAATCAGTACAAAAATTCACTGAGAAATATAAGCTATTTTGAAATGTAGCCAATTAAATAACTCAATAATTAAAAACAAGATGCAAGCAAATACAATAATAGACAAAGGGTAAAGGCTACAGTTTCAGTCAAGGATTCAGAAAGAGCAGTTATATTTCTTTCAGAAATTAAATTAACCCAGGGAAACTAGGAAAAGATGAGGGAACCCTATCCTCCTTTACGAAGGTCTGTAAAATCTTGCAGTATCCCAAAATATGCAAAGATACCGAAAACCTCATTTTTTTCATAACAACTAGAGGATATGAATTGTGGGAAATCAATGGTGCAGACAGTTAGAAAATTGAAGTTTTTGCACTGTGGCTGACAAAGAATCCTGCATCTCCTAGAGGGAAAGGACAATGATTGCTTGTGATAAAAATATTACAAACACTAGTATAGAAATGCAGACTGTATAAGAAATCACTATAAA